>NW_018404961.1:1435-100696 GCF_002113885.1 Mizuhopecten yessoensis
TAGTAATACATTAACACATGTCAGTGTGGTCAGTAATACATTAACACAGGTCAGTCTGGTCAGTAATGCATTTACACAGATCAGTGTGGTCAATAATACGTTTACACAGGTCAGTATAGTCAGTAATGCATTTACACAGGTCAGTATGGTCAGTAATACGTTTACACAGGTCAGTGGGGTCAGTAATAAATTTATTCAGGTCAGTGTGGTCCGTAAGGCATTTACACAGGTCAGTGTGGTCAGGACTACATTACACAGGTCAGTATGGTCAGTAATACATTTACACAGGTCAGTGTGGTCAGTAATACATTTACACATGTCAGTGTGGTCAGTAATACATTTACACAGGTCAGTGGGGTTAGTAATACATTTACACAGGTCAGTGGGGTCAGTAATACATTTATTCAGGTCAGTGTGGTCCGTAATGCATTTACACAGGTCAGTGTGGTCAGTAATACATTTACACAGATCAGTGGGGTCAGTAATACATTAACACAGGGCAGTATGATCAGTAATACATTTACACAGGTCAGTATGGTCAGTAATACATTTACACATGTCAGTGTGGTCAGTAATACATTTACACAGGTCAGTATAGTCAGTAATACATTAACACAGGTCAGTATGGTCAGTAATGCATTTACACAGGTCAGTCTGGTCAGTAATACATTTACACAGATCAGTGGGGTCAGTAATACATTAACACAGGTCAGTATGATCAGTAATACATTTACACAGGTCAGTATGGTCAGGAATACATTTACACATGTCAGTGTGGTCAGTAATACATTAACACAGGTCAGTGTGGTCAGTAATGCATTTACACAGATTAGTGTGGTCAGTAATACGTTTACACAGGTCAGTATAGTCAGTAATACGTTTACACAGGTCAATATAGTCAGTAATGCATTTACACAGGTCAGTGTGGTCAGTAATACATTTACACATGTCAGTATGGTCAGTAATACATTTACACATGTCAGTGTGGTCAGTAATACATTAGCACAGGTCAGTCTGGTCAGTAATACATTAGCACAGGTCAGTCTGGTCAGTAATGCATTTACACAGATCAGTGTGGTCAGTAATACATTAACACAGGTCAGTCTGGTCAGTAATTCGTTTACACAGGTCAGTATAGTCAGTTATGCATTTACACAGGTTAGTGTGGTCAGGACTACATTACACAGGCAAGTGTGGTCAGTAAAGCATTCAAACAGGTCAGTATAGTCAGTAATGCAATTACACAGGTTAGTGTGGGCAGGACTACATTACACAGGTCAGTGTGGTCAGTAATGCATTTACACAGGTCAGTGTGGTCAGGACTACATTACACAGGTAAGTGTGGTCAGTAAAGCATTCACACAGGTCAGTATAGTCAGTAATGCATTTACACAGGTCAGTATGGTCAGTAATGCATTTACACTGGTCAGTATAGTCAGTAATACATTAACACAGGTCAGTCTGGTCAGTAATGCATTTTCACAGGTCAGTCTGGTCAGTAATACATTTACACAGATCAGTGTGGTCAGTAATACGTTTACACAGGTCAGTATAGTTAGTAATACATTTACACAGGTCAGTATGGTCAGGAATACATTTACACAGGTCAGTGTGGTCAGTAATGCATTACACATGTCAGTGTGGTCAGTAATACATCAACACAGGTCAGTCTGGTTTGTAATGCATTTACACAGATTAGTGTGGTCAGTAATACGTCTACACAGGTCAGTATAGTCAGTAATACGTTTACACAGGTCAGTATAGTCAGTAATGCATTTACACAGGTCAGTGTGGTTAGTAATACATTTACACATGTCAGTATGGTCAGTAATACATTTACACATGTCAGTGTGGTCAGTAATACATTAACACAGGTCAGTCTGATCAGTAATGCATTTACACAGATCAGTATGGTCAGTAATACGTTTACACAGGTCAGTATAGTCAGTAATGCATTTACACAGGTTAGTGTGGTCAGGACTACATTACACAGGTCAGTGTGGTCAGTAATACGTTTACACAGGTCAGTATAGTCAGTAATGCATTTACACAGGTCAGTGTGGTCAGGACTACATTACACAGGTCAGTGTGGTCATTAAAGCATTCACACAGGTCAGTGTGGTCAGTAATACGTTTACACAGGTCAGTGTGGTCAGTAATGCATTTACACAGGTCAGTATAGTCAGTAATGCATTTACACAGGTCAGTGTGGTCAGTAATACATTTACACATGTCAGTGTGGTCAGTAATACATTTACATAGGTCAGTATGGTTAGTAATACATTGTACAGGTCAGTATGGTCAGTAATACATATACACAGGTCGGTATAGTCAATTATACATTAACACAGGTCAGTCTGGTCAGTATCACATTTCACTGGTCAGTATGATAGCAAGATATGGTACGACGCGTCCCCATTAGGCCGCAACACCTTGGGCGGATTGATGCCTCGCATTAATGTTGCTGCATGTCTGTCATCGCGGTATACGAATCATTCACTAAGAGCCGCGGCTGTACACTTGCTTGACAGTGGGTATTTCGCAGGTCGGCATATTATGTCAGTTACTGGACACAAAGCAGAAACCAGCTTAAAAACATACACCGGTTATACAGATGCCAATACAAAAAGAAAAATGTCTAAACATATCAGTGATAGTGTTCGCCCAGATAATCATAATAAACCCAGGACGGCTTTAAACTTGACAAGTCATCACGCGTCAACTTTAACCTCTGGTACTGTAGACATTGATCTTGGCAATTGCGAACTGGAATCCATTGATGCAAATGTTTTGACCGATTCTCAATATTACAACATTGTAAATGAGCTGGGCGACTTTGACAGCTTTGATGATGTGATTAGAAATATTGATTGCGATGAGCTACATGTAGATAACAGCAACATTGAAAATGTTCAGTTATATCCTAGATCAACTCCATTTAATTATATGATGTCACAAACAAATAACAACTCAATGCCTTTCCCATTCCCAGTTTTAAACAACTGTAGTAATTGCACCATTAATTTCAACTTCAAGTGATAAACTATTAAATTTGTACAAATCACACTACTGAATTCTGAACTATGTGATGTTGATTGTGCAAATGACATTTATTTGAAAATAAATATCGCATGATTTGAATCTGAAATATGTATGTTATTTGTATTAGAAGTACTCCACTCGGTGATTCCAAAATGGTCCTTACTATCCATGTATTTTTGACATGAGCAATTATTAATATCATTCTTAAATGTCATATAATAACACTATTGTGGACCTCAGTTTCGGTCTATCACTGATTTACGGACCTTGTCTGAACAATATTCACCGAGGCCGAAGGCCGTCGTATAACGGTATCCCATAGACGGCTTTTTTACAATATGAGTTCACGAGACTTCATGATTTTTGTCTCTTTTAACATATCAACAATAGCAATCGGCCGAAGGCCGAGGTGAATATTGTTCTGACCAGGTCCGTAAATCAGGGATAGACCTCACCTGAAGTCCATAATTGTGTATTATACATTAACACAGGTCAGTCTGGTCAGTATTATATTTCACTGGCCAGTATGGCCAGCACGGTATCCCATAGACGGCTTTTTTACAATATGAGTTCACGAGACTTCATGATTTTTGTCTCTTTTAACATATCAACAATAGCAATTGTTTATACACCGTGACTGATAAAGATATTCTCTATAATTACATTAAGAACGTTGTAGTAGGTCATGTAATAAGAAAACAAGCATTTAACAATAGCACATTTAGAATATCCCGATCAACTATAACGATCAAATACAACTGACATATCACTTACAAAAGATTGTTCTCAGTACTTGTTAAGAAAAAAGAAAAATAGAATGAATATTAAAAAGAATCGTAATATACACAATACATATTCAAGCTCGATGAACTGTTTCCATTCAATTTTCTTTACAATCTTACAAAGTACTACGTGAAGTTCATGTAAAGAAACGTGCCTTACAAAACAATATGTATACCAAGTGTCAGCCATTCGTAATCACATGAAAAATCACTCGGATATTTTGTATGAAAGTTGTTTATGATAAAAGGGATTATAATATAAAAATGCAGTTCAATTTGTTATTATTTCAATCATCGCCAGGCGCAAGAGTACAAAAGACTAAGTCTAAGGATTTCCTGATAGAGTAGGCCAAGTCTGAGTGTTACAGATCAAGATGATTGTTCTTCACTCAAGGTGGCATAGTGTCTTTCTTATCACTTCCATCAGGTGTACTTGTTGACGTCGTATAACGATTCCTGATAGTGAGATGTTCCTTATAGTTTATAATATAAATGGAGTAATACTATGTGCTGGCTTTGTAGACAAACTCTCAACTATCACAGTTCCGTAATGTATTTGTATACAGGTAGTCATTGTCTATATGAAAATTTCATGACGGATCCACTTCATTGTTAGTGCACCGATGCCGTTATGAGGGTGGAGCCGTATTTTTCTCCGTTTTAAATGCCAGCATTAACGGTTAAACCCAAACACCTTGGCAGACAATTTGGTCAATTAGATTTGGTATGAAACATGTTATAACTATACACAAGAGCTACACGTCAGTGGGTCTTGCAATACGAAGATAACATGTAACAATAGTACAATCTTGATATCTTTATCAACTCTGGTATCCACATGCAATTGAGGCACATTAACAAAAGATGATGTTATATGCGTGAATGCATATCGATATTTAAACCTCAGGTAGAACAGACGGTGTTTTTGACGACCAGATGTATCCTTACTGATGCAAACTGATTACGCACTGAGTACTGCCTAAACGCAGAAACAAATGAAATCAGAAAACGTTTAGATCGAGCTTTGTATGTAGAGCGGTATTAACACATACTGTTTCCCCCAAAAATTAAACACTCAAACTCTTTATATTAACTTTTATTTAGCAACTGGTATTCCAATTTATATTTATTATTTTGAAAATGATGTTTCAAAGTATCGATCAATTTCCTTCTGTAAGAAGCCCGTAGATTAAACTTGTATTTTGTTATCTTTAATCGCCGAGTAACAATGCGGTTTTATTCAAATAAGATTAACTGTCAATAAAGTTATAGGATTTAAATCATAATAAAGGACTTGATAATCAGCATAAGGGGTATAATTGACCAATAAAGATACACATTATATTTTTTAAGGATCCTTGTCCCACTGCAAGCGAAAGAACTCGAGATTCCACTTATATATATAATTACAGATTTAAAGTAACTTCACCTTAACTTCGTTTATAAAATTATAGTGAATTTGACAAAGTAGCGAATATATATAACAGCAACGAATAAAATCGTAGCGCAACCAATTTCTGTTTTATCATTACGTTACAGTCGGGACACAGCTGGCAATAACATTTTGTATATTTCCAAATGTGCTCATGAAAGTCCAGCTACGTATGAATTTCGTTTCAGAAATTCTTAATCATATACGCAGTCATGCCGGATAACGTCTCCAATGCTTAGTAACAGTATTTGTTGTTGGTACGTGAACCCTTAAAGAAAATGACACCTCATTCTGGATGCGAATGCGTTTGTTCCACGATTCAGATGTAGATAAGGCACGGGTAAGTTACATCAGATAGGCGGGGCTAAGTACTAATTATAGACGATACGGCAAACTAAGAAACACTGTATCATATCGCATAATATGTTAGCGCTTTTATTCCTAAAACTATTTCGATAAATTATGACTTATATATTTAATTTAATACTGTTTTGTATCGCATATATTGTGAGCACACGTATTTTTTTAGATTGAATAATCAGCTAAAATTAGCTTGCGCTAAATAGGTACGTTGACAGTATCAGGAGAGGAGAATTGAAACAGAGTCGGGATTTTACCGTAAATACTGGTCAATTATGTGTATACAACAGAACCGGCCAGTGACCAAAATACGAGATTGAACTATAAAGAATGATTAAATCACCTGGACCTAGACTTTGAGATAAACATTAAGGTGCTTTCATCGCCCTATTCATTGATTACATTTTTACAATTTACTGAAACCAAACATATTCAAAATTTGGAACACTCAGAGGACTCCAACCTTGTACCATAGTATTCCGGAAAAAAATACTGTGTCGCCGTTTTACAACGACAATTCTGCGAATCTTATTGTATTTGTGTTTTCATTGTTTGTTTAATTGTCCCTACAGGTAGGGCGTAATAATTGTACCTACTGCCCCCATTGTATGATCGTAAGAGACGACTAAATTTGGAATATTTTCTTTTCTTTCTTAACAACTTTCTTCGTCCTAATGTCTCCCTCGACACTGCCTCACTGTTGGCCTTTAGTTGAGCGTTCGCCCCTTTGAGGAATGCTTTGGGTTCTCTCCCCTGGCCGAGACATACCAGAGTCTGTGAAAATGGTAGTGTCTACTCCTGCTTAATGATCAGCAATTTATGAGTCGGACGACTGGTACGCCCGTTTTCAGTATAATGTTACCGGGTGGTGTGTCTTGCTGGGTGTCTTCGGCAGTAGGTTTCAGTGAGGTAGCACTATAAAGTCGGCATCAGTTCCGCGCTATCACAAGGAGATAAACACGAACAGATCGCAGCCCCCCAAAACACACACGCATACACACTACACCCATGCATCTTTCACACAGGGGAGGCCGTCCTTAAATGACCATAGCTGCTGATAGGACGTTAAACAATACTAAACTAAACCAAACCAAATGTTTGTTTAATTATTTGTTATTTGCTACACTTTAATAAAAAAAAAATCGTGACTCAAATATCCCCGCGGGTCAGAGTAATAGCGGTGATTATTTGTCTCGTGCGGCACTCGTTTGCTAGTCTGAGCACGAGCGGCGAGTGCCGTCACGTGTCCACGGGAAATGTGAGCACGGGGCTTATAGTATATGGTTATTATTAGTCGCTTATTCGGGACGCGCGGTTCACATCAAACTTTGACTACGAGCATGAATATAGAGGGGGAAGCTATCAACCCCGATATCAACGAGGCTATAGCAGAGAAGGTGAAAGATGCGGTTGCCAATACGCAGAACCAATGCCTTTCCCATTTGGACCGGCTTATATCTAGCAAGCTGGACGCTTTTGAATTGAAAATTTCCAGTAATTCTGAGGCACAGATATCGAAACTACAGCAAAATATCGCGAGTGTGGATTCACATAAATTCAGCAAGAAGAGTTGTGAGGACCAGTATAGGTTCAACACGAAGCTTAAAGCTAAATTCATGGAAGTTAGGCATGCTACGAGGTCAGGTCCAGGCTGGCCGACACGTCGGAGGCAGGATGGAGGTCTGTCGACGAGTATATCGTTAATCCCATTGCGGAGGATTCTGAGGACGAAAAAAGGAAGGACCGGTCCACTAATAAGGCCAACAGGAAGATGAAGGCGGTATCAAAGTCTAAATCATCGAGGGGAGGTCGCAGATTTAATACCCCTTATCAACGATTCGGCGGACCTACGGCTACTATAACTTCTAATACGACGGACAGCAGCAGGTCCGGGCCGGCATGGAGGGCCCAGCGACCGGGTCTATGCTATAGTTGTGGTAAGCCTGGTCACTGGAGGTTGGAGTGTCCCGGGGTGTCCGGAGGGATGGCAGCCACGAACGGCAGTAAGATAAATACATTTTGCCATTTTAAGCATGTTCTCCCTGATGGTACGCCTTTGAGTAATTCAGATGAGTCACGAAAGGGCGACGTAAAGCATTCTGATGTTTTAAATGTTAATTTGTCTAGCATGAAAGGTAAGGCCAGCGAGTCGCCGATGGGTAGGTTGAGGCAGAGAGTGGATTTCTGGCGAGAGAAAGGTACATGCGATGCCGTATTGTCCATTGTGTCGGATGGGTATAAGATCCCGTTTCGGGTAATCCCGACTGGCGTTTATCTGCGCAATAACAAATCTGCACGAAACGATCCAGTTTTTGTTTGGTCTGAGATAGGAAAGCTTCTAGAGCTGGGTTTAGTTTCCGAAGTAATGACACATCCGTGCATCGATGGCAGGTAAGCCACGCCTTGTTTTGGATTGTCGGCATATCAATCCTCATTTGCATAGATTCAAGTTTAAGTACGAGGATGCCAGGACGGCACGTGATCTGTTCACGGAAGGTGAGTTTTTGTTTACATCTGACCTCAAGTCTGCTTACCATCATGTGGAGATTTTTCCTAGTCATCGGACCTTTTTGGGTTCTAGTTGGGAAGATCAAGGTGTAACAAGATATTACATTTTCAACGTGTTGCCTTTCGGCATAGCCACAGCAGGGTACGTATTTACAAAAGTATTACGTGAGGTAGTCAAACACGTGCGCTCAGAAGTCAGAAGGGCACAAGCTGATCATGTATTTGGACGACGGTATCGGTGGTCATGACAATGAAGGCGGGACCAACGAGGCCAGCAGGTATGTACAGCGAGTGTTGGTTGGATACGGGTTTTTGATAGCCGATGACAAGTGTCAATGGCAAGCTTCGCAGTGCGTTACGTGGCTAGGGTACACGTGGTCGATGGCAGAAGGCGTGATTAGGGTTACCGAGGTGCGGTTGGAAAGACTACTCTGGCTATTACGTCATACAATGAGCCGTGTCAATCAGCGAGGTCAGGTATGGTTCACTGCACGATACGTGGCTAGAATCATAGGTAAGATTATATCGATGTAAGGTGTAGTTGGCAGTCTGGCCAGACTACGTAAACGTGAGTTGTACGCATGTGTGATGTTGAGAGCAGGTTAGAATGCTCGGGTGTTACTCACACTTAGTGCTTTGGCTGAAATAAAGCGCTGGTTGTTGAATATGCATGATTTAAATGCCAAGGGTTCCAGGTTGAAGGACACCCGGGTGTGTACAAACTTAGTTTGCACAGACGCGTCTGGCGTTGGGTATGGCGGGTTTGTGACCCAATGCGCATGTTTACATGACGAGGCGTGTGAGTTTGTGAATTACATGCAGGTCATCGAGTCTCGGTGTGACGCATCGGGTACACATGTACCTGTGGCGGTTCCATTGAAGGAACGGGTAGGGTCAGGCGTTGATAGCTTTACCTCCATGGGGGTAGTACGGTGAGTATTCCGAGTGTAGCGGAATCGGGGGGTATGTCGCATGTAATAGGTGCATGGAGTGATGCCGAAAGGTCATTCAGTTCTAGATTGAGAGAACTAGAGGCAGCAAAACGGGTGGTATACAGTGTAGCCGACGAGATGAGTGGTAAGAACATCAAACTGTTGATGGACAATAAAAAGGCATGCTCTATAGTGAATATAGGGAGCAGAAAGGTCGCGCAGCAGGTCATTGCATGCGAGTTGCATTGTTTCTGTTCCGACAATGGGGTAAGTTCGAGTACGCAGTGGATACCTAGGTCAGCTAACGGTACTGCTGATCACCTGAGCAGGTGTATGGATTGTGACGATTGGTGCATTCAATACTGGGTTGTTGTATAGTGTGAGAAAGCAGGGTGTGTGCATGAGGTTGACAGGTTCGCCTCGGGATACAACGCTAAATGTAAGCGTTTTAATTCTAGATGGTGGTGTGAAGGTACGGAGGCAATAGATGCTTTCACAGTATCGTGGGAGGGGGTAAATAATTGGTTAGTGCCGCCTCCAAGGTTAGTGTGCGAGACCATTCAAAAAATAAAGGTGGAAAGATCACACGGCACTTTGATCGTTCCAGAATGGAATCGGCTCCTTTTTGGCCAATTAAATGTAAAACTGGGAATACGTTTGTTAGCTTTGTCAGTGATTATCGTGTACTGGGTAGCCAACACGTTACTTACATGGGTAGAGGAACTAACGGGTGTTTGGGAAGCCGCTATTGGCTTTTAACATGCTAGCACTGTGTGTCGATTTCAGAGTATAATTAATACGGAGAGTTTTCCTTTTCTGTCTTTTCAACAGGCGTAGGATTGGAAAGGACTCTGAAGGAGCTATTAATGCGTCAGGGGTCACGGTGGGGTCATCTTTGTACTGCTGTTCAGAGGGCATGGCAGTTAGGTTGCTGTCCAGCAAGAGCGAAAATACTAACAAAAAATACAGTGGAAGTGTCCGGAGATAGCAGTCGTTTATTACTTCGCATGGTTTTCCTGATTTACCTGCGAGCCCTATTCACGTGGTGCTATATTTGAACCATATGTTGGACATTGGATCGTCATTTCGGTGGTTTCGACCGGAGTCTATGCCATTAGATGGATGCATAATTTACACGGACATTGTGATCCCACCACAAGCACGTTCGTGCAGAACCTTTTGGAGGCTTCTAAGCGTATTGCCAAGAAGCCCGTGTGCAAAAAAAAGCCGGTGACAACTGACAATCTGATAGAATTATTTGACAGTTATGCTAAATCTGTAGATTTATTTGTGGGTAGAGATTTAACTATGATGTTGTTGTGTTTCGCCGGGTTTTTACGCTTTAGTGAACTTGGCAATTTACGGGGGTCGGATGTAAAGTTTTTTTATCAGCATTTCACATTGGGGATTAGAAAAAGTAAGACGGACCAATATCATTACGGCAGTGAGGTGGTAGTTTCCGAGGCGATGTTGGCCTGCACTCGCTTCGCTCGGGTGGGGCCACAGCAGCGGCTAACAGTAACGTTAATGACAGATGTTTCAAGAGGCATTGTCGCTGGAAGAGTGACATGAACAAGGACGGGTACGTTAAAGACTCTTTAGAAAAGAGGCTAGTGGTAACGCAGAAGTTGGGTTTGTAATCATGCGTTTGTGATTTTTATTGCGGTTTGTTTTGTCGGGAGAGAGGCTATGAGAGTCAGATATTGTAGAAGCAACAGTAGCTCTAAGTGTCCCTGCTGGATCTTTCTTTGTAATTTTCTAGTACGTCCTCACGGCGAGCTAGCGGCAAATTGAATATTTGAGTTGTGTCGGGTTTTCAAGTAGCGGAGTGAAGCGAGACTCAAATATCCCCGCAGTTCAGAGTAATAGCGGGGATTATTTGTCTCGTGCGGCACTCGTTTGCTAGTTGGAGCACGAGCGGCGAGTGCTGTCACGTGTCCACGGGACAGGTGAGCACGGGGCCTATAGTATAGGGTCATTTCTAGTCGCTTATTCGGGACGCGCGGATCACATCAAACTTTGGAAGGGGATGTTAGCACAGGGTATATTTATAGTTGTTTGCAGTCCAATGTATAGGTTTATAGGTCGCATGTAGTAAATGCGGGGAGTTTGTGGGTTTTTATTATTTTAGGTGTTTTTCATGCTTGTCTTTGTTGTTTATAAATATTTTGTTTGGAAATAACGTACAGAGTATGACATTGGTTTCCGGGTGTCACCATTGAGAGATATCCTGCAGGGAAATAATAATTGTCCCGCCTCTGGACGCAGATTTCCGGGGGTTATCTCCGGTTTTTTCTGAGCGAGCGGTTTGATCTCGATGAAGGGGAATCTCTGAGACATGTACGTTTTTCAATAGGGGTTCTGTATTTTTCGCAGAGTACTGAAAAGTTTGTGATGTTTATTTTCTGAATGTCCATTGCCTGGTATATATGAATATGATGTCTTATTGTTTAATGTATGATTAAACGCCCACCGCCTACGTCCTCACGGCGAGCTAGCGGCAAATTGAATATTTGAGTTGTGTCGGTTTTTCAAGTAGCGGAGTGAAGCGAGATGTTCATATATTGTTAATTGAAGAATACAAAAATTATGACTTTACGTAAATAGCCTATCATTTGTGTGGTAACTGTATGGAAAATAAAGTACTCCTTCTGTTTAGGTCAACGATCAACACTAAGTGATGTCTGGTTTAGGCTCATTCATAGCTTACAGTGTCCCAGGTTCGAGTCACGTCACGGCACTGTGTTGTATCGTTGAACAAGATACTTAACTCCGCTTGTTTTAAGCTGTAAAAAAAATACGTGGTTGGGCAGTGCCGGAATTTTTGAATGCTAGCTGTGAACGACTTAATCGCAGCACCCGGCCGTACGCTCCCTAATGGGATCCAGAAAGATTTTGGCTGATTGCAAAGGCCCTATAACAACGGATTATAATGTGTGTACAGCTTTGAAACTGCCTACGACCTATCTTGTGATAAAGCGGTATACAAGAACCTCGAATTATTATTATTTATTATCTAACGTTTCTTAAGTTTACTTCTAGCATTTTTTTTTATAATCATATTATGGACTATTCACTACCGTCACTACCACCACATATGGTTACGTTACCACTGAGTCCGCCACTACCACCACCACAGATGGTTACGTTAACACTGACTCCGCCACTACCACCACACAGAGTGTTACGTTACCACTGACTCCGCCACTACCACCACAGATGGTTACGTTAACACAGACTCCGCCACTACCACCACAGATGGTTACGTTACCATTGACTCCGCCACTACCACCACCACAGATGGTTACGTTACCACTGACTCCGTCACTACCCCCACAGTTGGTTACGTTACCACTGACTCCGCCACTACCACCACAGATGGTTACGTTACCACTGACTCCGCCACTACCACCAAAGATGGTAACGTTACCATTGACTCCGTCACTACCACCATCACAGTTGGTTACGTTAACAATGACTCCGCCACTACCACCACAGATGGTTACGTTAACACTGACTCCGCCACTACCACCACACAGAGTGTTACGTTACCACTGACTCCGCCACTACCACCAAAGATGGTAACGTGACCATTGACTCCGTCACTACCACCATCACAGTTGGTTACGTTACCAATGCCTCCGCCACTACCACCACAGATGGTTACGTTAACCCTGCCTCCGCCACTACCACCCCACAGAGTGTTACGTTACCACTGACTCCGCCACTACCACCACCACAGATGGTTACGTTACCACTGACTCCGTCACTACCACCACCACAGTTGGTTACGCTACCACTGACTTCGCAACTACCACAACCACATATGGTTACGTTACCACTGACTCCGACCCCACCACCACCACAGTTGGTTACGCTAACACTGTCTCCGTCACTACCCCCACCACAGTTGGTTACGTTACCACTGACTCCGTCACTACCACCACAGATGGTTACGTTCCCACTTAGTCCATCACTACCGCCACCACAATTGGTTACGCTACCAAGGAGTCCGCCATTACCCCCACCACCGTTGGTTACATTACCACTGAGGCCGACCCTACCACCACCACAGATGGTTACGTTACCACTGAGTACGTCACTACCGCCACCACAGTTGGTTACGTTACCAAGGAGTCCGCCATTACCAGCATCACACAGATGGTTACGTTACCACTGAGTCCGTCACTACCACCACCACAGTTGGTTACGTTAACACTGACTCCGCCACTACCCCCACACAGAGTGTTACGTTACCACTGACTCCGCCACTACCACCAAAGATGGTTACGTTACCATTGCCTCCGTCACTACCACCATCACAGTTGGTTACGTTAACACTGCCTCCGCCACTACCACCACACAGAGTGTTACGTTACCACTGACTCCGCCACTACCACCACAAATGGTTACGTTACCACTGACTCCGCCACTACCACCACCACAGATGGTTAAGTTACCACTGACTCCGTCACTACCACCACAGTTGGTTACGTTACCACTGACTCCGCCACTACCACCACCACAGTTGGTTACGCTACCCCTGACTTCGCAACTACCACAACCACATATGGTTACTTTACCACTGACTCCGACCCCACCACCACCACAGTTGGTTACGCTAACACTGTCTCCGCCACCACCACCACCACAGTTGGTTACGTTACCACTGACTCCGTCACTACCACCACCACAGTGGGTTACGTTACCGCTGTCTCCGTCACTACCACCACCACAGTTGGTTACGTTACCCTGACTCCGTCACTACCACCACCACAGTTGGTTACGTTACCCTGACTCCGTCACTACCACCACCACAGT
The DNA here is from genome assembly GCF_002113885.1 of Mizuhopecten yessoensis. Classification (NCBI taxonomy): domain Eukaryota; kingdom Metazoa; phylum Mollusca; class Bivalvia; order Pectinida; family Pectinidae; genus Mizuhopecten; species Mizuhopecten yessoensis. Next base: position 15,313 of record NW_018404961.1, read on the forward strand.
TGGTTACGCTACCAAGGAGTCCGCCATTACCAGCACAACAGATGGTTACGTTACCACTGACTCCGCCACTACCACCAAAGATGGTTACGTTACCATTGACTCCGTCACTACCACCATCACAGTTGGTTACGTTAACACTGACTCCGCCACTACCACCACAGATGGTTATGTTAACACTGACTCCGCCACTGCCACCACAGATGGTTACGTTAGCACTGACTCCGCCACTACCACCAAAGATTGTTACGTTACCATTGACTCCGCCACTACCACCATCACAGTTGGTTATGTTAACACTGACTCCGCCACTACCACAACCACATATGGTAACGTTACCACTGACTCCGACCCTACCACCACCACATATGGTTACGTTCCCACTGAGTCCGACACTACCACCACCACATATGGTTACGTTACCCCTGACTCCGTCACTACCACCACCACAGTTGGTTACGCTACCACTGACTCCGCAACTACCACAACCACATATGGTTACGTTACCACTGACTCCGACCCTACCACCACCACAGTTGGTTACGCTAACACTGTCTCCGTCACTACCCCCACCACAGTTGGTTACGTTCCCACTGACTCCGCCACTACCGCCAACACACACGTTTACGTTACCACTGAGTCCGACCCTACCACCACCACAGCTGGTTACGTTACCGCTGACTCCGCCACTACCACCATCACAGATGGTTAGGTTACCACTGACTCCGCCACAACCACCACCACTAACGTTACCATTGACTCCGTCACTACCACCACCATAGTTGGTTACGCTACCAAGGAGTCCGCCATTACCAGCACAACAGATGGTTACGTTACCACTGACTCCGCCACTACCACCATCACAGATGGTTAGGTTATCACTGAGTCCGCCACAACCACCACCACAGATGGTTACGTTACCACTGACTCCGCCACTACCACCAACACACACGTTTACGTTACCACTGAGTCCGACACTACCACCACCACAGTTGGTTACGCTACCAAGGAGTCCGCCATTCCCAGCGTCACACATATGGTTACGTTACCACTGAGTCCGTCACTACCGCCACCACAGTTGGTTACGCTACCAAGGAGTCCGCCATTCCCAGCGTCACACATATGGTTACGTTACCACTGAGTCCGTCACTACCACCACCACAGATGGTTACGATGGTTACGTTACCACTGACTCCGTCACTACCACCACAGATGGTTACGTTACCACTGAGTCCGCCATTACCACCACAGACAGTTACGTTACCACTGGGTCCGCCACTACCACCACCACAGATGGTTACGTTACCACTGAGTCCGACACTACCACCACAGTTGGTTACGCTACCAAGGAGTCCGCCATTCCCAGCGTCACACATATGGTTACGTTACCACTGAGTCCGTCACTACCACCACATATGGTTACGTTACCACTGACTCCGTTACTACCGCCACAGATGGTTACGTTATCAATGAGTCCGTCACTATCACCACCACAGATGGTTACGATGGTTACGTTACCACTGACTCCGTCACTACCACCACCACAGTTGGTTACGTTACCACTGACTCCGCCACTACCACCAACACACACGTTTACGTTACCACTGAGTCCGACACTACCACCACAGTTGGTTACGCTACCAAGGAGTCCGCCATTACCAGCACAACAGATGGTTACGTTACCACTGACTCCGCCACTACCACCATCACAGATGGTTAGGTTATCACTGAGTCCGCCACAACCACCACCACAGATGGTTACGTTAACACTGACTCCGCCACTACCACCACAGATGGTTACGTTAACACTGCCTCCGCCACTACCACCACAGATGGTTACGTTAACACTGCCTCCGCCACTACCACCACAGATGGTTACGTTACCACTGACTCCGTCACTACCACCACCACAGTTGGTTACGTTACCACTGACTCCGTCACTACCACCACCACAGTTGGTTACGCTACCACTGACTCCGCAACTACCACAACCACATATGGTAACGTTACCACTGACTCCGACCCTACCACCACCACAGTTGGTTACGCTAACACTGTCTCCGTCACTACCACCACCACAGTTGGTTACGTTACCGCTGACTCCGTCACTACCACCACCACAGTTGGTTACGTTACCGCTGACTCCGTCACTACCACCACCACAGTTGGTTACGCTACCACTGACTCCGCAACTACCACAACCACATATGGTTACGTTACCACTGACTCCGACCCTACCACCACCACAGTTGGTTACGCTAACACTGTCTCCGTCACTACCACCACCACAGTTGGTTACGTTACCACTGACTCCGCCACTACCACCACAGATGGTTACGTTAACACTGCCTCCGCCACTACCACCACAGATGGTTACGTTACCACTGACTCCGCCCCTACCACCATCACAGATGGTTAGGTTATCACTGAGTCCGCCACAACCACCACCACAGATGGTTACGTTACCACTGAGTCCGTCACTACCACCACATATGGTTACGTTACCACTGAGTCCGACACTACCACCACCGCAGATGGTTACGTTACCACTGAGTCCGTCATTACCACCACCGACAGTTACGTTACCACTGGGTCCGACACTACCACCATCACAGATGGTTACATTACCCCTGAGGCCGACCCTACCACCACCACAGATGGTTACGTTACCACTGAGTCCGTCACTACCACCACATATGGTTACGTTACCACTGAGTCCGACACTACCACCACCACAGATGGTTACGCTACCAAGGAGTCCGCCATTACCACCACCACAGATGGTTACATTACCACTGAGTCCGCCACTACCGCCACCACAGATGGTTACGTTACCACTGAGTCCGACCCTTCCACCACCACAGATGGTTACGTTACAACTACCCTCACTGTCACTCATGTCATCATCACCACCAGCGTATTGACAGTAATTATTTCAGGTGATAATACACATGTATACCTGATTTTTTCCGTATGATACATATTATCTTGTACATGTGTATTCAAAGCTCTAATTCAATAGTTGAATTATTTACTAGAAATGTAGAAAAATCAAGCTTGGTGCTAATTTTATAGAAAATGAAGCCTGATTACCTTATACAAAAAATAGAATCATCAACTTTTTCATTTTTTTTTAGTTTCAGTTGGAGTAGTTTTATATATCATCATCCTGGTTCTCATTATCAAATGCAGGAGGACAGGCCAGTTAACAGGCCTTCCAGCGGAAGCCGGTCTGTGTAAGGATGCTCACTACTAGCCTCATAATAGGCTGCTACTAAGAATCCATATATCTATAACACTATGACTCAACTGAAAAAGTGTTAATGCTTATAAATTCAACCACCTGGCAATGAATAGAATTTAGCATCTTAACCAACTTAATCCTAAACTATTCTATCATTGACAACATTACCTCAGACATTAACAAACAAAACTGCTGCTGGGAAGTGTATGATGTGGGTTTTATCTTTTTTTTAACAGTCAGGAATGCAGGATTTGATGAAAATGATGCATTCTCAACATCCTCCGCTGAAGGCAAGAGTTACTTATAATTATGAAATTATATACAAGCGTACCTAATCCATGATCTGTAAAAATTGTAGGAAAACAGTATAGAAAAGGGACTGATTTTCCTCTCACAATATGCTAAAGTCAAACAAAATATTTCCTATGTTTCCATATTAAAGATAAATGATGATGTTTGTAACATGGTTTGTAACACATAAAGTCATGTATTTTTTTACTATTGGATAGTCTTATAATTCTAACTTGTTTTAAAGTTTATCAAATTAGTCTTCATGTTTTACTATGACTGATTTTATTCACTTGCATATGCGATATTTACGAGAAGAGATGAAACCCTACGAAAGTATGTCATTGAAGAGGAAGAGGGTCCATAGACCTCGTGGTCTCACCGTACTTACCAAAATACCATATTTACTCTTGTAGAACTACTTTTAAACTAGTATTTTTAAAAAAAAAGTCTCCCAACCATTTCAGCTGAAAACACTCCATCTTACACTAACACCTGCACAAACAAGAGTGATTTATTTAAGTTTAATAAATTGTTTCATAATTGTTGTAAAATAAATAAACGTTTTTATTTAATATATTTAGCTTTGAAGAAGTGTGACACTCTTAACGTATGCTCAATCTGCCATCGATTTGCTTCTCTAACGAATTTACGCCAACTTCTTCAAACATACTTAAATGTACATTCCGAAGATTTGTCTTTATATAAATATGTTCTATACAATAGACTTTAAACTTGTGTTAATAATGGACCTTTCGGATACCCTTTTAGCACAAAAGACGTTCGGAACTCCACCATTACAGACTTGATAGCATACAGAATGCTATGTCTATGAGAGCGTTATAAGTACTCCGTTAACTTGATAAAACAATCAGGGTATTGCATTGTACATGTGGACTTTATACTGCCACAGTTATATGGACAGACTGTCAAGAGAAATGCGACACAAAGTAATACAGTTCGGATGTTATTTTTCAATATTTTGTGTCATATGTTTTAATGGAATGGATGATTAAAATGTATGAAAAAAAGACGCTATGACCACGGAATTAGATAAGTCCGTATATGACGTCATACACCTTTTCGTTCCAGGAATGGTATGATGAGAAGCTGAGCTGGGACCTACGTAACTATGGAGGTCTGACCAGTATACGAATTCCGTGTTACAGGTGATTGTCATGCGCACATCAGTGTTAAAAGTCTCTTTTTTCGTCAGTGAATTTGTTTGTCCAAGCAGTGGCATGCTTATTAACGAAGTAACATTTTACATTATATACTATATTATGATAATGACCGAGAACAATATTAATTGATGCATATGTTTTATATATTTACAGAAGTATCAAACGAAATCGTAAACACAAGTGCAGCGTTAAAAGAAAACGAGCAAGCTCAGCTTCCGTTCTTATTTTCATTTTATCCTTTGGTATAAATATTTTTTATTTAACTTACGTTAACGTAAAAATTAACCAAAACTGCAATTTTATGTAACATTTTTCTGGATTAATAGTCCACTAATTATTCTTTTTCAGTGTCGATGATACATCCGGGTACTTGCCGAGCCTCGATAGCCGGATATTTTGGGGTCCTGTCGTCCGATTTAGAAGTTCCTGTAAAATTGATATAAAGTTTTTCCGATTTGACGATCAGATGTGTAACTCAAACTAGGATCCTGGGATTATCATGGATATCAGGTAAATAATGGTTCAGAACACCTTAACTTTATGAATTTCGAAAATTAGAAAAGTACATGTCAATTCCAAAAAATATGTAAATTATGCATATTGTGAACAGTGCCATTACGTAAAAGAGATTGATGTGGCTATCGATGTTACGGCAAATATCGGGGACTTGGATATCCACCGGGAGAGTCTATCACCTTGTTTCTTGAGAGACACACAGAGGTAGCTGCACACCCTTAAAATTTAGTAAAATATTTACAGTATGCCGAAAACTAATTACACTGCTCCATACTGCTGTTTCATCAAAGTAGATCTTTATTTACTACGCGTAGGGTAAACTAAGACACAAGGCTTCTTGAGAAAATCTTCTGTTCCAAGGTTCCCACCGTCGTGCGATCCGTTACGAACGCGACGATTGGCCATTCGTAGCTGATCGTTGAATTTCTATGAAATTTCAGGTTTGCATACGAGGTGATGCGAGTCGATTCGTTTTGATACGATTTTTTTGCTAGGATGCGATCTGGTCACGATTTGTCAATTCCAGGTGTCGCGATATGTCACGGTCTGATCTCCCTTTCAGATAAGATCGCATACTTTCCGATACGATTGGTTCGATCGAGTCCACGCGAGTATCTAAGGAGTAAAGGGTTATATAAAGGTGACATGTCAAATATCAAATGACATACACAATTCAGTGTTACATAAAATAAATATTCATGCAGACATGTAAGTGAACGACTTTCGTTTTATTTTATTTTTTATGTTCTATTTCTTTTATGTTTTGTTGTCATAACATAATGTTCTATGGGGAGGAAGTGAACAAAGGCTTGAAACATTACCAGCAAAGGCAGGTCACTACGATGTGCTCCCTTCATGAGTAGATCGCTGAGTGAGACGCATTAAATCTTGTCCAGTATATATATGGGCACGATAACTCATAACCGATTGTAAGCGTTCGTGTAAAAACGTAACTACTCGTATCTACTCGCATGTACTCTCACCTTCTGGTATCAAGTCCTATCTGTTCATTCGTGTCAGGTCTTGAGCAATGGGACCCGACAGATCGTAACAGATCGTTGAAGAACGTAACAGATCGTAACAGATCGTAACAGATCGTTGAAGATCGTAACACATCTCAACAGAGCGTGGTGTTTGTCTTGCCTAAGAACGATCCCGATCACCACGATTAATACAATACAATACAATACAATACAAATTATTTCATTAAAGTGTCACATGTCAATTTTGCTTAAAATACATACATACAAGCATGGTCTAAAATGTACAACAATATATGATTGACACCAAACCTTAATTGCGGTACGATCTGATACGATGATCCCGATTGACAATTGATCGTGTTGATCGTAGTCAAATTTTGAACCGTTCAAACAGTGTCTACGATTAACACGATTGCCACGACTAACCTCAAGATCTGATAAGATCTGATAGGATCATCACGATCAGTCCGCAATTAACACGATTGCCAGGACTGACCTCAGGATCTGATAAGATCTGATAGGATCACCACGATCAGTCCACAATTAACACGATTGCCAGGACTGACCTCAGGATCTGATAAGATCTGATAGGATCACCACGATCAGTCCACAATTAACACGATTGCCAGGACTGACCTCAGGATCTGATAAGATCTGATAGGATCATCACGATCAGTCCGCAATTAACACGATTGCCAGGACTGACCTCAGGATCTGATAAGATCTGATAGGATCATCACGATCAGTCCGCAATTAACACGATTGCCAGGACTGACCTCAGGATCTGATAAGATCTGATAGGATCATCACGATCAGTCCGCAATTAACACGATTGCCAGGACTGACCTCAGGATCTGATAAGATCTGATAGGATCACCACGATCAGTCCACAATTAACACGATTGCCATGACTAACCTCAGGATCTGATAAGATCTGATAGGATCACCACGATCAGTCCACAATTAACACGATTGCCATGACTAACCTCAAGATCTGATAAGATCTGATAGAATCACCACGATCAGCCCACGATTAACAAGATTGCCCTGACTGACCTCAAGATCTGATAAGATCTGATAGGATCACCACGATCAGTCCACAATTAACACGATTGCCAGGACTGACCTCAGGATCTGATAAGATCTGATAGGATCACCACGATAAGTCCACAATTAACACGATTGCCATGACTAACCTCAAGATCTGATAAGATCCTATAGGATCACCACGATCAGTCCACGAATAACACGATTGCCATGACTAACCTCAAGATCTGATAAGATCTGATAGAATCACCACGATCAGCCCACGATTAACAAGATTGCCATGACTGACCTCAAGATCTGATAAGATCTGATAGGATCACCACGATTAGTCCACAATTAACACGATTGCCACGACTAACCTCAAGATCTGATAAGATCTGATAGGATCACCACGATTAGTCCACAATTAACACGATTGCCACGACTAACCTCAAGATCTGATAAGATCTGATAGGATCACCACGATCAGTCCACAATTAACACGATTGCCATGACTAACCTCAAGATCTGATAAGATCCTATAGGATCACCACGATCAGTCCACGAATAACACGATTGCCATGACTAACCTCAAGATCTGATAAGATCTGATAGAATCACCACGATCAGCCCACGATTAACAAGATTGCCCTGACTGACCTCAAGATCTGATAAGATCTGATAGGATCACCACGATCAGTCCACGAATAACACGATTGCCATGACTAACCTCAAGATCTGATAAGATCTGATAGAATCACCACGATCAGCCCACGATTAACAAGATTGCCATGACTGACCTCAAGATCTGATAAGATCTGATAGGATCACCACGATTAGTCCACGACTAAGACCACGATTTCAATCTTGCCGCGAATCGTGATAGTGGGAACCTAACATAAGCATCCGAATACACACTGAGACAGATCGTAATTTGTTTCAACGCCATTAAACATTGACCATACCAAGACCTTTTTTTGTTCTTTAATATAAAATTATCTCAATTCTATCTGCTTTCATAAATATTCGTCACAGAAGTGCGATAGTTTCTGCTCCTGTATGGTTTCAAATGAAATGTATTTTTTTTTTGCGATATATTAGAAATAGATTCTTTAGTAAACGGTGGAGACCAAAATATTGTAATGAAGTTTAGTTGCTGAAATTTCGTGTCGTAGATCTAGAGTGTATAGGATGTATGACTGAAAATCAAGTTCGAGTACGCTTTATAAAAGTTATAGTTTTTAGTAAGTTAACTTCATTTTATGTAATATATAAACATATAACTACAATATCCAATTTCGCATAGCCAAAATCTGTTTAACATAAAACATTAAAATTAATAACCATACAACTTCACAATTGATCAATGACTTATGTCTCATTATTTATTGACAATGCCAATGCGCATACGTTTTTTTTTCATGTCTCAATAATAGTTTGGTGCAACAATGTTTATACAGAAACATACACACGACATTATTGATTTTTCTAAAACCAAACATGTCTTTTATAAATTCACGTACTCAAATGCTTATTTTTCGGTATGTTAATCCGAGATGGACGAAACATAGTGATATGATTCACATCCGTCGCCATGTTGATGACTCATTACCATCGCAAAGTACACCTTACCTGTATAACTAGTCGTTATCGGAAGTGGGTAGATACAACTGTAATGCTAACACACCTCTCACTCTTTTATGTTCTAAGGCAGTATGTGATAAATATCGTAATCTGAAGTTTATAGCACAACATGCTTTAAATAAAATTATAGATATGAACAAATCTGACTTGAACATTATTCCGCTATGGGTGTTATCTTGATATTCCGGAGCCATCCTCGACACCGTCTACTATTAATCTTAACTGCTCGAGTCCTAGCGAACTAATTTGATAACTTCTGTTTGGAAAAAACAAAAGGACGCGGTAATCGCATGCTTGTATTCGGCGTTGTGTACGGTAGCCATGTTTTATCTTTACATTACATCAAACACAATGCGTCAAATCAACCGGAAGTTAAATATACTTGTGTTGTATTTTTCCTTTGAAGATTCCGTCAAGGGAAATAACTACGAATTATATTATGAACTTTAATAATTCAGGCATTGCAAAGACAAAAACATAGTCTCTTCTGTATAATGAATCTAATGTTGCGAAATAAGTGTTGTGTTTTTAATAGCATTCCACGTATTTGTAACATGTTAAGACACACGAGGAGAATCACACATGAGATATAAAACCAGACTATTCATTTATCGGCGCGGCGATATAGATTCTACCGCCAACGATATTTGAACAGATGTGCTAAACATTTGTGATTCTAGTGTAAATGATTTCACAGTATTCGAATTTTATGGAATCATGTAATTCACGTTCCCTCATATCCAAGCAGTCCCGACACGAGCATTGCTATAAAGTAATTTACGAAATATCAAATGCAAGATGTAACCCGGAGTAGTCAGACAAATAGAGATTTGACCTTGTTCTTATGTGTACAAAACACTGATGAATAAGAAATAAAAAATAACAAATAAAGAAATGAAAAAAAAATGAAACATAATAATAATAATGATAAGAAAAGGTAATGATGATGTATTGTAGGGATACAAAGAGAGATTAAGATGCAATATTATATAACTAATTTGTGCATATGACGCGGAAAGTAAAGAAAAATGCACTGTCTGTGTTATGTTCTTTTGTTTGAAGACAAAATGTAACAGACAGGGTGAGAGGACATAACAGTCGTTATTGTTATTTATTGTTAAACTCTGAACTCGGGGGAAAACGTAAAAATTTATAATGGTAAAAACTTATTTATATGAATATTTGATAACTTTATGATTAATATGTAACTTATTGCTGATGTTTACTTTAATCCTCCCTTTTCTATTCCTGCTCTAGGTAAACGGTTTTAACCGCTCCACAACGATAGATCTGTCAAACTTCGTAGACAATGGAGAATGGGAACTAGTAGAAAACAGAGTGGAACGGAATCAGGTCTAATATAATTGCTGCTCCGAACCTTTTCCGGATGTGACGTTTAAGGACTCACACAACTAAATCAGCCTATCACCAAGTGTAGTTTGTAGTTCCTATCTGAAATCAGTTCAGGCTAATTACTGGGCCACTGAGGGAGTTAATAAAAAAAAATGATGACAGATTTTTAGATAAATGAAATGTTCAGGTATTTAACTTTTGAAAAATAAGTACTTTTGATATATTTCCATGTCTGTGTGCGGATTTGCACAGGGGCAAAATGTCTGGGGGCGTTTCTGTTTTGGGTCACCGGTTTTGCTTGTAAACTTCCGGTTGCTAACTTCTTTGCGCTGTGACACTCCAATATGCCACTAAACCTACCAACAAAGTCATTTTGTAGCCTTTGCAAGGTATGTATTTATGAATCTAGACAGTTGTCACTAGTTTTGAACTTCAAATATTTAAGTTATTAGCTAAAATGTTTGGTAATAACATATAGTAAATAATTTAGTTGTGTGAGTCCTTTTACATATATTGCGCAGGCGCATCAAATTTTACTTTATGAATATCATCATACCATGTATAATTCTATCGTTTTTTGGCCTGGCTGGGTTTCTACTTCCACCGGAAAGTGGAGAGAAGATAACTGTAGGTATATCTGTCCTGCTCACAATTACAGTATTTATGTTGATGGTGGCCGACAAAATGCCGCAAACGTCCGAATCTATATCCGTCATTATTAAGTATAGTCTATTTTTTTGGGGATTGGTGGGATGTTATTCCGTTGTATTATATACCAATGTCTGTCCGGTTGTCCTGTTGTGTAACTATTTGGCTATATACGTTCGTCCAGCATATTTGGTTCTTGTCTGACACAGTCTGTCCTCTCATCCTCAAGCATAAGTACGTGATTTAAGTTTTAATGTCCGTCTCGCAGTCCGCTTCAGTATTCTTTACTCTGGGCCTATACAAATGAATTATTATATCTTCTAGAAAGCGTTTTTTTTTTTTTTGCTTTAGAGGGTTTCTGGATCAAGGAATTTATTAAAAACTTATCTTTCTGTTCACCTCTCTAGTATAATGTATGTTTTGTGTTTCTTTTATTTACGTTTACACATTCATTAAGATACTGTTACAATATGAAATGGTTACATGAACTCACAATGGGACAATATTTGTACGTCACACTTTTTACTTCGCGGTTGTTTTATCTCCATTCTTTTGATCGATGAATATACATTGTTTCTGTAAGAGAGATTATGGTATTCTGCGACCTCGATTTTGTTTACTTGCCTTACGCTCTAGAATGAGGAAAATGGAAATTTTCCTTAGCCGAGTTCGCCGAGAAACGGCTAGTATTTTACAAGCGTGATATTACATATTCACCCTGAACTACTTTCATATCGAAAAGGACATTAATTTGTTTCTTTTTGCTCATTCCTTTTCATCGACAGTAAATCACAACGTGGATGTTTATCGTGATAATTCAAACATGCCATTTTAAAACCGTTTTGTTCACTGACAATAGGTCCTAACTAGAAAGTATTCTAGTGTGTATCAAACGTAATGTCTTCATAATATCTACAAACAGTCAAGTCGTCATAGGTTACATTAATGATACATTTCATAAGATCATGTAGTTACATGTAGTGAACAGAAACTTTGTCACATCCGGCTCATGATTGAAGGGAGATAACTCTTGAAGTTTACTCAACATCGTCATATCACACTTACACAGATGATTAAAGGGATATAACTCATAGAAAATTAATATATATAGATTGGTTTGGTTTTATTTTGTTTAACGTCCTATTGACAGCTTAGCTCATTTAAGGATATTGACACATCAAAATGGCAGATAACACCAGCTTGAATGTGTTTTAAAGGAATTGCAACCTGGTGCGCTACGTCTTGACCTTGTTTTGTAGTGTCAAGTATCATCACTAATTTAAGTAAAGATGTCACCCGTCCGTATGATTTCAGAAAAAAACGATGTCCTACATCAGCAATAAGGGTTGGATAATCTCACGAGGGATATCATACACTTCAGTAACTTACAAGGTAATTTGTTTACAGATCAGTAAACATACGAAATAAATGTTCTAGCTTCATCGATTCCGAATTGGACTATAGTTTTGTCTACACTTTGTCTTTTTATACATTTACATTGTACATCTCATTGACATAAAGTGATAATACGTCTGTCCTAACGTCTGCTTTCTCTATTTATCACAGGTATATATCTGATAGTCGTTTTGTCCATTAGTTGTATGTCAGTCCTGACGTCAGTCCTGACGTCAGTGTGGATATTAAGCATACACCACCAGCGCGGGAAACTAAAACGAGTCCCAACATGGCTACGTGTAGTCTTACTGACACTCGTGTGCGAAATGTTTATGTGTAAATATACGACTGTTTGGCACAAAAGATAGAATATTAGATTACCGGAACCGGAAAAGAAATAAAAACAAGAAAATTCAAGTCGCAATGGAAGATCCGGAAATTATTCGAATGGATGCGAACGAGGGAGATCACTTTGACATCGATAATAGCATGTCAACAATCGAAAACAATATTTATAGGGAAAGTTATCTCGAGCGCGATAACTCCATTAAGGAGTTGATTGATTTGCTACAGACGCGCCACCTGGATGAGCTTTACGAAGAAGTAAACAAGGAATGGAGAGACGTCGCCTTTGATCTTGACCGGATGTTCTTCGTTCTATTTTTACTTATTACGACCATAGCAACCGTTTGTATCCTAGATATGCGACCTTCTCCCGGTAAACACTTATTGATGACATTTTTACAAAATACACAAACATTATCATTCACACCAATATGTAAATTGGTACAAATGTTAAAATGTGAAATTGTCATAGTCATGACGTCATTAGGCCAACAAGACGTACCAAAGTTTCGATTTTGAAATATATACTCATGTAAAGTGTAAATGGAAATTTGTCTTCTATAATTGTCAAAACTACTGTTTGATGAAATTGTTAACATTGTTTGAAGATTGTGTGGTGACGTCGATTATGTGACGTCATTCTGTAATGAAAGAGGAAGTTTACAAAGTGAACGAGTCTGGACGTGACGTGTTGATGTGGCCATATCGGGTAAATGTATATGTACGAATGGTATATTTCATTATATCGTGTGTGTTGTGTATAATTAATTATATTGTGCTGGAATTGTCAAACTGCACAAGAACACTGTTTTATTATAGCATGTTTTTCTTTCGATACAGTCATTGTATAATTCTTGACAGTAAATATACTTTCTAAGCAGTAAATATAAGTTGCTGGAAGTCAATGTGAAATTAACAATCAATATAAAGCCCCAGTAAATAGCCGTTGAACCTTTTACCTTTTTACAGCGAAAACACCTATACAGTGCTAAGTTTGCCATTTGGTTTTTTGAACAAACTTTTTTCTAACAAAGTTTTGTTCTAAACCGGTACTTCTAAATGAGGTACAGTATCACAGAGGTAATTGCTTGTCTGCGTTATGCAGGTAACATGGTTGTATATTACCTGTCTGGATTGCTGAGAGCCTTAAAGCTTTATGGATGTGCTTTATTTTCCTTTCAAGTGTGATTATATTTGAGTTGGATTTCATTGGGTAAGTTAACAGAGAAGTTAAGGCCAGTACAAACAATCAGTTCTGCACTTCGTTTCGATTCTGAAAAGCTGTCAAACTAAATTAAGGATATATGGCATTTTTTCGCTTTCATATTGATGCTTTCTTGCAATCAAGTTCCATTCTATAAAAACAAGTAAAACTAGTAGTTTACTAAAATGTATTTTGCTTGTATTGGTAAAACGTGCAAAATATCAAAAATGTTATTCTGAGATTGTTAAAAAATAATATTTTTATAAAAAAAAATAAAAAAAAATGTTAATAAAGAAATATTTAAATGAAGGTTACGGTGATTGTAATTTTTGAAATGTCCGTTCCACTCGCTTGTATACCAGTTTTATGCTTAGCCCGAGTATCCTCTGGCCCTGACACCAGACTTGGACAATTTGACAGATAGATGCCTGATGTCGGAGAATTCCTCGTTTTCATATAGTAGTGAGCTATACCAGACATCTACCTGTCAAAATTGCCAAGTCTTGTATCAAGGCCAGAGGAAACTCAGACCATTAATTATTAAAACTCAACCAACAGTCGACACAACGAAAAGCTTGGTAACTTGTTGGAGTTAATTTCCTTGATAGAGTACAGCACACATGCAGGACGTAGCCAGATATGCTCAGGCACAGGGATACGAGATGATCGATTATTGGTTTTGTTTACAGAATATCAGTTACTGGATATTTCTACTACAGTATAAGTTGATAGAAGATAATTATCAAAACTGCATTTATCGCATATTTCGTCCTAGTACTTTATTTATAACTGCGTCATTTCAGTTACGCAATATCCGCTTGAAATACTTAATCAAAGTCGTCCCATAATCCCGCACCGGAAGTAGAATTTCAGCGCGTAACAACATTCATATTAAAATTCTGAAATATCATATCAACATTATTCGGGGTACCAGTGACTGATGTTCTGAAAACAAAACTAATATTTAGTTTGTGTGTGCCCTGTAAGTTAGGCGACGGACCAGTCTGTCTTAACCCTGTTCATACAATTTATGAACAGAAGATTATAAAATCTAATTTGAAATTTGATGTCAGAGCAGATACATCTGTTGGAGAATTTGTATTTGTCATGTAAGTTTTGGTGTTTTTCTTATTTTTGTTAAATTTATAATTCCAACAGATTTGATAGGCGTTATACCTTGCAATGTCGAAAAGATATCAAACTGTCGTTATTTAGGTTTTCTCGTAATAACGAACATTACCGGCTCTGGAACTTCTAAAAAAAGAATGTAGAACATTTGCAACTGACAGGGGTGAACCTGTGTTTGTACCAAACAATATGTGAAACACATGCATTTAATTATCTTAGGAGATTCAAGGTTCAACTTGCCGCAATATGTCCCGTTGTCTCGCTATTTACACTATCAAATGTGTGGTGAAAGATACAGACGCGCGAAAGGTAGTTCTGGTGTAGCTGATCCAGTGTCTAGTTGGAGGGCGTTGACATATACATGTAGGGGTATACGAACTTATAATTCAGACACAAAGGTTTTACCCTAAGTATATATGACTATGAGTTACATGTATCCCGAATATGGCAACACTTTCACTCATTCCAGTAAAAGTAGGTGAAATTTAAACAAAATCATTTGATATATGTAACGCAATAGGAGAAGAAATGCAAGGTCAGACCGAAATTCGAACCCGGGATCGACCGAACTCCAGACGGACGCTCCAGCATTAGAGCTACCTGGTCGCCGACGATCAAACCAGTCCAGTTCCGCTACATTCCTCCCTCCTTTTTCCAAGACAGCACTCCATTACTTTAAACCCAGGTTCGGATATCCTCTTCCCAAGCGACACCCAATGCTTAAAACAAGAGATAACACGCTCACCAATGTTGTAGCAGAGGTGCTTTCAATGCAAGGGGAAAGTGTGACATTATGTTTGAGTCTAGCTCGAGCTCATTCAACTTTGGAGTCGAGATAAACTATTGTGCCGCCATTTTGTTTTGGCACGGTGTTGTATATGCAAAAAAAACCCAACTATTTGCTATTGATAATTTATTTTTATACAATTATTTTCATACATTTGTCTTGACAATTCAGTCGAAAAAGCTGCACATGTGTATGTCATGACCTGTATTTTTTATTTGCTTGCACAGTTGCATTGTTCCACATACTTATTAGTTATATAGTTCTAGGTTCTCCTTCTAATTTTGAATGTACCGCTATATATAACAATAAGTATGTGCTTCTACAAAAATGTGTTTCCAATGGTACAGAAAATGTATACAAATGTGACGTCAATTCCTATAGCGTTCAAGAACCATGTTAACGATGTCCTGTAATGAAATAAAGATGTGTGCCTCATGCTTAGATTTGACCCTGACAATTTGTTTGTTTATACCGATGTCGACCTTGACCTTTGTAGATATAATAATGTTTGACCTTAACATTGTGAACGCATTGATATTTGAAATTAGCCTTTGCAAATGTATCAACATGTATCGTTGACCTATTTCATTAGGACATTGACCATAACCTTTGAAAGTGATGTTCGACCTTAAACTTTTTGTATGTACAAGATGCTGACCATGAACTTGATAAATCACAAGATTAAACAAGTTGGGTATAGCATTTATTTTTCACTCATATATTAAAGACAAACTAGTACAACACTCACCATTTGACTTGTTTTTATTTTTTTAAAAATAAGAGTTAGTCTCAAAATCTTACCGAAGGTTTGACGTCGTATTATTTTGTTTGCGTCTGATATTTAGCTGACGTTGGGTAAAGTAAAAAAAAAATGAGAAATTTGTTGATAATTTATTTCATAGACTCTCGTTACGCTCATATGATTGGCCATTCAAAATTAAATATAATTTGTGTCTGAATAGAAATATTCAATTAAATTATAATTTTGTAATATTGAATCAAATTTTAATTTTGATTCCGATGTCTCTTGACTGTGTACGTGCTCACAACGATATTTATTGTGCAACATATATGCGAGAAAGAGTTCATTAATTAAATTCGCCACTTTGAAAATGCGTATCGGTTGCTGTGAATGTCAAATGACATTATTTTGGTATGTTTGTTTTAACGGACACTGTAAGGATACTTTCTGTCGGCATAAAATGTTCTTTTCCCATGCGATTGATTTCATATAAATGTATATTTCTATAACTTTCCAAATGCTGATATGATAAAATTATTTTTCCAATTAAAATAATGCAATTAGATATTTGCATATTGTTCATGATAATGATTCATTCAATATCATGGATTAACCAAGATTTTAGTAGTTACCTGGATATTTTATATATATTATCACATTATGTTTTCAGGGTTTGTCGTGAGAACAATTTTCTAATCGCGAACACGTTGGTAAAATGGAGAAGCCATTGCAAATTGTGATATTTAGCACAAGCAATTGATGAGAACAGTGTTCGAGAGAAAAACCTTGAAAACCTTGTGCGATAATCTGTTTATCATCTATATATTACTACCCTATATATTTATCCCTTCATTAGAAGTACACTTAACACCTTATTTGTCCAAATGATTTCTTACTGTAGACTAAATGGTCTATCCTCGATCTATGACAAACGTAAACAAGCATAATATTTACGCGGAGGAATACCATTAACCTAAAAACTAATTGGAAGAAATGTGTTTATCGTCATCGGTTTCTCCTTATTGCATATTTACGCTGAACATGGTATTGCTTTCCTCTAAAGTATTGTTTTGAACTTTCATTGATTTGTTTATGACGGACTACTTTCTTACCTGGATCACTTTGTGTGGATACTATTGCCGGTTCAGGACTTCAACCGGCGTGAGCAGACGTTCTTTTTTTGGAAAAAAAAACCCGTTCAAAAATGGGTACAGACCAACCGCCGATAACGACCAACTTTCCAATCATACAATAGCAAGGGGGCTGGTTTTAAAATATACAGATACTGTGAAATCAGTTATGTTCTTGGGGCTCACATTTCATTGTTTCTCGACAAAACAGCATTACGTGGATTCATGAATTAGTGAATTACGAGTACCCACTCGAACGGAGAACTTTGTTACATACTTTCAATTAATTCGTGGACCTATGAATTCGTGGAAGAACATTACCCTCGAAACCAACGAAATTCGAAACTCCAAGAACATGAGTGATTTCACAGTATGTGTCATGAACGTGTCTTCAAACGTTATCTTTCCACAAATCTTTCCACAAAGGTCAGCTTCCTGTTATAAAGTCTACTCGTCGTTCTTACTTGCTGTCATTATTGGCAACCTGCCAATATCGACCACATGCAAATATAGTTTATTGATCATGACCACTTGTGAATAAAGACTTTCTTGTCTTGTCCTATATATGGTCGTAATACAGAGGTTTCACTGTGTATGTTGTCTATGGTAAAATGACACTCAGAACGTTTCCGGAAATGCGTTGTATACCGATAAAACCGAATTGATGTTTTAGCTATAACCCGCTATTAATACATTGCACCTTTTGAGTTTATATTTTTTGCATGATACTGGAGCCAAGCGCCTGTACATTTAGCGAACACCTCATTCCTTAATATTTCATTTTGTAAGGAGTAATACATTTTATATCTGTTATATGCAGATATCAAATTTTGAGAATATAACTTCAGCTGATATTCACAGTTTATGAATATGAATGTACACCCTGAGCACTATTACTCCGATTGTGTGACTACGCGATCAAAACAATAGATCTTTAAAAAAGTCATCTTCGCTAGCCAAGTGTTCGCTTCGTATACACTCCACTTACCCTTGGCTGATATAGCCGTGTTTACCGAACCTTCAATTTTTTTGTGCGGTGTTAATCGCTCGCATCCAATGACATTGCGTATTACATATGGCGCTGTTGACGAAGGAAAACAGTAATGGCGACGCCCTGTACGGAATCACGTTGTCGTGTATGTCAAATGCACGATCTTTTTGGAAAACTTATTGAGTGTTAATTCAGTTGGTGGAAATTGTTGACTACGTGCCAAATGTAAATGGTGACATGGGGTAAAATGTTTGCAGCCTTTGGATTGGTTTCCTATTGGTTATTAATACTCCGCCTCGACATACGCGTGGTTATGTCAACACGCCGATGGTGTGTGTATGTAACGGTCGTTCTAATTGGTTAAATATTTTTTTGGGAAGAAGAACGATAGCTCGGTATATCCGCTAGGTGGCAGTGGAGGGAATTATGAAGACAAGGTTATATCCGCCAAGGCTAAGTGGAGTGTATTAGAAGCGAACACTTGGCTAGCGAAGATGCAAAAAAGTACACTTTTCAAAACGTTCCCTGGCACTTTAACCAACGCTAATTTAATATGATTAATCATTTCCTATATTCTTTCTTTTCTAAAAAAATAAAAAACAACTCAATCAGACTGTCATGATCGCTAAGGTTTATATTTCGATCTCATGAGAAAAAACAACGCATTATTTTAGCTGTTCCTCTGTTGCTGTTGTAGTTGTTGGTCTCACCGATTAAATAAGAAAGTTTTGAATTGTAGGGAAGAGAAACTATCTTAATTTCATTTCTTTTCTAAAAACGAAACGATGAGTAAGAACCTTCATAGATTGTAGATTTACTAGTACAACTGCACCATATCAAAGAGAATAACATATCACCATTCAGTTTGTCTGCGACACAGGTTGGACTTATACAAGTAGGTCTGCAACGTCATTGAAGTTTGTTACTTAAATAATCAACTGATTAATTTGTCATGCGTCAAATTAGACGTGGGCGTCTCTTCATGGCTACATTTGTAACATCTACAATGGAAATAATCTACCAATTGTGTGGAAGTATTTTATAAGTCTGGATGCATAGATGGACATTTTTTCATTTTATTTGGAAGCGTTCACTTTTTGTCGTTACTATGACTCATATGGCGGCATGATATCTTCCGGTTCTGAGATACAAAAATGTAAATGTGTTCAGTCTTATTTATATGTTGTAATATAAACGAGGTTTTGTGTAGTGTATTTACTTCTTGACAAAAAGAACGAAGACATACCGATAATTAAAGCGATGATGTAAATGCAGAACTAATCACTTAATAATTTCCTATTCCCGCTTAATTATTTAGCACTGGTGTAGGTAAAGATAACTGATATGTGCAATTAAAGGTACCATTTTTTTCAACGAAAAGGGTCCAGTAAGTATGTAAGTTTCAAGTCAATACGAATAACTTATATCATATGAGAAACATTATTTCATGTTTCAAGTTTTTCTTATATCATATTAAAACCATATTTGTAGTGCCTGTCTTAACATTTCAGGCAGTAAACATGTTCATTTTCAGTGATTATTTGTGTTAAGTTCATTAGTAATTAGCCACCTTTTCTTCGAGTCATGTTTTTAACATATGATTTAATCATTGTTACATTATCTCTGTTACTTTATATATACTTACACAAATATATATATAATCTGTTTAGGGTACATAAATATGTTTCATATCAAAAGGCTTTAAATGCATCTGTTCCTAGAAATATAACACAAACAGGTCACATCAAGTACTCTTTCTTTATTATAAATGTTGTATAATATCACAATTAAAAAATCATTAATTTATTATTTCTCTGAAAAGATACATCAACAGAAACAAGTACTGGATATGATGTCTGCGACATCATAAAGGTTCTGTTTTAATATTTTCGCATTTTGATATAAGCTCACAATACACCATATTTTCAAAATCGTGATCATGACGGAATTGATGTTCCTTACACGAATGCACATTACGCGGAAGTAATTTGTCACATATTATACAAGCATCCATTTATATCAAATTCAAATATGCTATCGACACGCACACATTATAACAATAACAATGTTAGATTAGCTACAGTATAGCAACAGTTGAAAAAGAAATACACAAATGCTTCTTCGTTTTTATTTTCAGATGTTTTAGTTCTATTCTACACAATCACGCTCACGTTTGCTCCCTGCACCCCTGGCATATGTCATAGTAAAAATGAAGGCAGTCTGCTGGCTATTTGATTGGTGTCAGATAAAAACCCAATTACTAGGCTGACGCATGTCTCTGAAGATTACAGAAGAGCGACAACCGACGTTAAAGCCAGAAAATTTAATGTTACGCGACCGACAAGTTCGTTTGATATACATCAAAGGATCAAACTAATCGTCTTGTCTAATACACAAGGTGTTGCACAATGAACGTTCGATTTTGCTATGACATATTCCAGGGGTGTAGAAATGAAAAGAGTGCAAGTGAGTGTAGCCCCTGGATATCGCGGATGATACAGGGATTTCGTTCATTGACACTGCTACAACCGGTTAAAAAATAATTTAAATGGTCATGACTGTTTCAGTTAATAAAGTACTCGCTAATATGCAATATTTGAACTAATACAGTAGAAATGTATTAATCCCAATTATGTCCTCTATTAAATCAAAAATCCGTTAATGTGATCTATAACAATTAGTACAGAATCATTTTTTTTATCAGAATTATTGAAAGGTATACACAAAATGTATTATTTGAACTGTTACAACTTACGCAGAATATTTTTTTTTATCAGAAAATTAAAAACCTGCCAGAGTATTTTTTTTAACTGAAACTGTTACAATTATACAGAGGAATATTTTTAATCGACAGAGTAATACTTTAATCAGTACTGTTAACATTTACAACTTCCACTGTGGTATTGTTTGATCTTAACTGCTGGAACTTATACATAATACTATTTGAATCTGAACTGTTACAATTTATAAAGAATAATATATATATATATCTCAACTGTTGAAACTTATAAGGAATAATAGATGTATCTAAACTGTTACAACTTAAACAGAATAATATATAAATCTTAACTGTTAAAACTTATAAAGAATAATACATTATCTGAACTGCTGAAACTTAAAAGGAATAATATATCTATCTGAACTGTAACAACTTATACATAATAATATATTAATCTAAATTGTTACAACTTAAACATAGTAGTATATTAATCTGAAATGTTACAACTTATAAAGAATAATTTATTAATTTGAACTGTTAAAACTTATAAGGAACAATTTGTTTATCTGAACTGTTAAAATTTGTCCATAATAAGATATTGATCTGAACTGTTAAAACTTATACATGATAATATATTTATCTGAACTGTCATATCTTAAACATATTAATATATTAACCTAAACTGTTACAATTTGTACAGAGTGATATATTAATCTGAATTGTTACAATTTATACATAATGAAATATTAATCTGAACTGTTAAAACTTATATATGATAATATATATATATCTGAACTGTTACAATTTATACAGAATAATATATTGATCTGAACTATTACAACTTATACAGAATGATATACTAATCTAAACGATTACAATTGATAGAAAAATAATATATTAGTCTGATCTGTTACAACTTATACAGAATACAATATTAATCTGAAAAGGTTATTACTTATACAGAAAAGTATATTTATCCTAACTTATACAACTCATACAGTATAATTAAATTAAAGTTTAGTTAGTACACTTCAATATAACGTAGGTATACGATGGACTATATTTAAGCCATTACAATTGGTTATCTTGGTATACAAAGGACATTTTTTATCAAAAAGTTGTGATATCAGATCAAAATAAAAAAAATTAGTTTTGTCAAAAAACATAAGTTAGTTTTTCATGAGTGTTTTGAATTAGTCTAGTTACTATTCATATAGAATTACCATTTATATAGAATTTTCAAATAATTTTATCAGAGGAAACAAAAAGGGTCTTTGGATGAATAGAGGATATTACATGAATTTCTTTTAGTTGTAATAGTGCAAAATAAATTTTAAAAAATGACAAAAAAAATATTTGTCAGAAACACATGCAGTTAATGGCGTTATCAATGTTTGTAGTAGCGTGGGAATGTGATCCCACGGATTTGATCAATCGCAGCACCTTTATGTCTTATTAAATATATAACATACATATAGCGTATTACCATATTCATGACATAGCCTTATGACGGAGCAAAACGGGTCAGTAATGTGACAAATAACCTTATTCTCAACAGGCAGCATATCCAAACATAAGAGAACATTCCACCACTCCCACCTAACGATGTAGTCTGTATCTACGGCCATGTAGTAATACATCCTAGTTGTGCATCTCCACTATAACATAATAAGAATCCTAGTTATGTAGCCTGTATTTACATATCTGTTATAGCACATTAAACGTCCTAGTTATGTAGCCTGTATTTACAGCTCTGTTATAACACAGTAAACGTCCCAGTTATGTACCCTGCATTAACATATCTGTTATAACACAGTTAGAATCCTAGTTATGTAGCCTGTATATACATCTCTGCTATAACACAGTAAACGTCCTAGTTATGGAGCCTGCATTTACTCCTCTGTTATAACACCATAATAAGCCTAGTTATGTAGCCTGTATTTACATCTCTGTTATAACACAGTTAATATCCGAGTTATGTAGTCTGTTGCTACATCTCGGTTATAACACCGTAAGAACCCTAGTTATGAAACCTGAATTTGTCACAAATCTGTTATAACACAGTAAAAGTCCTTGTTGTGCAGCCTGTATTTCCATCTCTGTTCTAACACAGTAGGAATCCTAGTTATGTAGCCTGTATTTACATCTCTGTTATAATACAGTTAACGTCCTAGTTATGAAGCCTGTATTTACATCTCTGTTTTATAACGGTCATAATCCTAGTTATGTAGCCTGTATTTACATCTCTGTTATAACACAGTAAACATCCTAATTACGTAGCCTGTACTTACATCTCTGTTATAACACAGTAAACGTCCTAGGTATGTTGCCTGTATTACATGTCTGTTTTAACATAGACAGAATGATAGTTGTGTAGCATGTGTTTACATCTCTGCTATAATACAGTCAATATCCTCGTTATGAAGCGTACATTTCCATCTCTGTTATATCACAGTAAGAATCCTATTGACGAGCCTGTACATACATCTCTGTTATATCACAGTAAAAAAATATGTAGCCTGTATTTACATCCCTGTTATGAAACATTTAACGTACCAGTTTATTAGCCTGTATTTACATCTAGGTTATAACACAGTAAACGTCATAGTTATGTAGTTTGCAAATATCCAAGTTATGTAGTCTGAAGCTAAATCTCGGTTATATCACAGTAAGAATCATATTGATATAGGCTGTATTTAAATCTCTGTTATAACACAGTTAATATCCTAGCTATATAGCCTGTTATTACATCTCTGTCATAACACAGTAATAATCCTATCTATATAGCCTGTATTAATATCCCTGTTATTTAACATTTAACGTAACAGTTTCATAGCCTGTATGTATATCTAGATTATAACACAGTAAACGTCCTAGTTATGTAGCCGGTATTTACATGTCTGTTATAACCGAGTAAGAATACTATCTGTATAGCTTTATTTACAACTCTGTTATAACACAGTAGACATCCTAGCCTGTATTAACATCTAGGTTATAACACAGTAAACGTCCTAGTTATGTAGCTTGTATTTACATCTCTGCTATAAAACAGTCAATATCCTAGTTGTGAAGCGTACAATTACCTCTCTGTTATATCACAGTAAGAATTTGTGTAGCCTGTATTTACATCCCTGTTATGAAACATTTAACGTAACAGTTTCATAGTCTTATTTACATCTCTGTTATAACACAGTAGGAATCCTTATTGTGTAGCCCGTATTTACATCTCTGTTATAACACAGTAAACGTCCTAGTTATTTGCCTGTATTAACATCTCGGTTATAACACAGTAAACGTCCTAGTTATTTGTCTGTATTTATATATCTGTTATACCACAGTAAGAATCCTAGTTATGTAGCATATATTTACATATCTGTTATAAAACAATAAACATCCTAGTTATGTAGCATGTATTTACATATCTGTAATAACACAGTAACAGCTAAGGTAATTTAAGGACGTGGTTTTGGTGTTGGAGAAAAGCCGGAGTTCCCGGAGAAAAAAACACCGACCTACGGGCGGTACCTGGTGACTGCCCCACGTAGGTCTCGAACCCGTGACCAATTGGTAGAGGGTTAGCGGTAGCAGAATGTCAGACGCTTCACCACTTGGCCACGGCGGCCCCTACACACAATCAACGTCTAACAATATTACAGTTAGTGTATATGTATACATCATTATATTTTAAATAAGTAACAATTTATTAGAATAGGCATATCAGGTCGTTTCTATACAACCTTTGTGTCTTTGGTATTAAGAGTTCAATTCACGTAATTAATTGCCAATTGTCATTTAGTTAAAAATAATGTCTTCACTAAGACGTAATGATTGAGTAATTTTGAAATGACCTGGTATCCGTCCGTTGGTAACTGTATTTGATGCACAGTTTGCCAACAACTTCCGTGGAGAAAGATAACCTCATTGTATGACCAGTCTGTGGCAATGAAAGCAGATTAACGTCTCTGCGATAACACACGCCAGTCCACTGGCATAATAAACCATTGCAGAGTCCTCAACCTACAGTGTAAATACAATTGTAAGATACAACGAGTGTATTTGAAGGACGAGTAGTGGCTAACACCAACGTGGTTGGAGTATCTTGATGGTATATCGTGATGATACTGTCGGCATTTTTAAGTTTAACTGTCGACTCGGATCGAAGCCAGTAAAACAGGCATTTGTAACAGTTTAATCACGACATACCGACACAAAACTCAAAATACAGTACGATTATCCATTCTCGTATTCCTATCGGTTTAAACCATTGAGGGAAACGAAGATATATTTTTATTTGTTAAAATTGTAGACACTTTGCCTTTGATTGTTATCGTCAGTAACATTAAAAGTCCGGATGAATTACATTTACCTTTAGCAGTCGTGACGTCATTAAATAATAGATTCCATGAAGTGATATGGTCGTCTTCATACGCAAATGATAACTTTGCTGACTGTGTATCGTGGTTATAACGTCACAAGCTATTTCGATCGACTAATCAAATACCGTGTTAATCTCAACTAAATTATGTTGATCCTCCCCCTTAAATACGGTACTGAGTTGTTATCAGTACATAAAGTACCATGCGAACAAATGCACTATTGTTATAATGCACATTGGGAAATAAACAGCCTTAAGACTGTTCTTGTAAATATTTCATAGCATTCTTTTGTTTTGAATACTCACCAATGATAGCAATGCAATGAAGCAACCAGTTATCATAGCCCGTTGGGTGACGTCTGTTGGTGATTTGATAAGGCATGCTTTCCTCCAAAGAAATGTAGAGAATCTGAGCTGCAGGAAAACGTTCATGTAGTTATCGCTGTACACATGTTCGGTAAATATTCATCAATCTTTCCCAGGTAGGTAGGCGTTTACATTAAGTCCTAGGATAATCTTGAAGCATCGTATCTGGAAAAAAATCCGTACTGTTTAGATGACACGAATATATCTATGTTTGAGTTAAAAGGTCAAATAATAGTTTGCACATACAGTTTCACGTTCGAAAGGTTAAAAGAAAAACAGTACCTAGGAGGATATTGCTTTAGCATCTCATCTGATAAAATAAATGCGTATTGTTAACAATGATTCAATAAAACAACGTGTAAAATTAAAAGGTAACATAAAACATACATTACAAGATAATGTATCACCTTCAGGAGTAACAGGACCTATGAGGGTTTTAGTGCCCTGATGAGTGATTCCGTGTCCATGTCGCATTCCTGCATCGCCAGGAGAATTTCATTCACAGTTGGGCGTGGCCTGGTCTCTTTAATGAATTCTTTTAGTAAAGCAGTGATCTTCTCTCGACTGCTCTTGTTTCTGTAGTGGTCGTCAAACTCATCCAGTTTTGTAGGCGTGAATCCCAGCTCCAGGAAGAGATTGAAGTATGATTTGACGTCTACACGATCAGCAATGATGCGGACATCACTGACAGACAATTGCTTCCCTAACAAAGTGTCGTCTGAAATGAACAAATTCGAGAAGAAGAATTATAAGAAATCCAGAAACAATCTATTGATCACAGGACATAAGAATTACTATGGGCAAGATGAACCTCTAACAAAAGTATATATGACGAATACCACTCCATCGCTCCGACAAATGCACCAGCTACCATGGCGTTTCACTCTAAAAGTAAACAACCATTGTAAGTTGTACAGAGAGACAGACAAACAGACAGCGATAGAGCAATACTGATAAGAAATAATTAACAGATAATAAGTGCAAAATTAGAAATAAAATCGAAGTACAAATATATTATAAATGACTCGCTCCTTACCATTTAACACAGTTTTCTTGTCGATGTCAAGAACATTTTGAAGTTTTGAAGGATCCATCCCGTGTCGCGACATTGCGTTAGCTATAGCAAGGAATCCAGTACACGGCTGCGTTTTTAGAAAGTGGATTAAGATCTTTGTCATACGGGATCTAAAGGCCAGATGGCGATGCTCTTCCATCTCCTGCTCCACAAGGACGACCGGACAGTTGAGCTCGGTGAAGAACGTCAGGTATGCTTTACCGATGTATCTCGAGACTCTACCAATCTCTTTGAGCGACAGCTGTCTATCCGGTAACTCCTTTGCCATGCCTGCAACATCACAGAAAAGGTATGAATTGATAAATTAAGCATACAGCTAGAGTAATAACAGTCACCTCTGACAGAGGATCAAAAACATTCTACATATTATTTCTATGCATATTTTTTTTTTTACTTTGTATGAATTAACTGTTCTTCAAACGACTAACAAAGGTGTTTATTGATTTTAATTGTCACTTTATCGGCCAAAGAAGCAATATCAGCGGTACATCCAATAGTATACTGGATCCCTACAATATGAATAAAATAAAATTGGTTTGTGGGACAAATAAGTAATTCAGACAGAACTCTTACATAACAAACAAACAAAATATAAATATAAGAGGATATATCGTATATCAAATAACTATAAACCCGTTTACTAGCGTATGCCGACGATGAAATGCAGCACGGTGCTTAATTAACAATAAGAATTCGAAAGTCGCAAAATAGCATATATCACGACTGTTTGCTCTGTTTGTGAAATCTCCAAAGGTTTGGTGTACAATTGTACCTGGTATTGTCATCGATAATTATATATTGGAACCAAATGTTGTTAATTTGTAAGATTTAACGGGTTTTGTATGCCTTTTTGTATTGCGTTGTATTGGATCACACTCAAACCCCTTTTGTAGCACTGATCACCATTGATTGAAAGAATATACATATGATGAAGTAAAATAGTGTTATCGTCTAGATTTCTGCTTAATCAGACTGGTGCTGCTATGCGATTAAAGCGACTTACCAACAAGACGATCATGAGTCTTTTTCGTCTGTAAACAAAAGAAACAGAACATTATATTAAAAATGGTTTCACAAAATAATCATATCAAATGAAATTCTTTACTTTCGAAAAAAAATCGTGAACAGTATGTATATCTGTTAAATTTGGAAATTGTAAATATACTGAATACCTTCGGGTAAGGTTCCCTGAACCAGATGAAGAGATCTTCTCTTTCCATCCATTTACATCCGTGTGAACTGTAGCATTGCAGACGTGGCGTCTCTCCAAGATCGTTCACGTTCACCATCTTCTCATCTGCTGTGAACCGATAATCGTTGTGAAGGTAGAAATGATACCTGAGATGACTTTGGTGATTCAACTTAAGAATCCTTTCCAGAAGAAGTTCAAGGATTATACGAAGGTTGATTCCTGCTCCTGCTGGTACAGACTTATCTGTATCCTTTTTGAACATAGTAACTTTCATAACATTTTTGCAGCAGTTAATGATCATGTTCCACAGGCAATCCACAGCCAAACAGGCAAATCCGCGCTTAATGAACGTTGAACCATCCAGGCCAGGCTCTTCCAGTCGCTGAAACCTGTGGACACAAGCGGCAATCATCTTGTCCCACACTGCCTGTGGGATAAATGGATTGTCGAATTTAAGGCAAAGAGCGACAGTTATGACAGTGTCAGGATCATCAAGCACTGATTGAATAATCTCGGGATCTGCAGTTCGGAGAATGCTTGGTACTACGAAGTAATTCACCTCCGAATCTACAGATAGTGGTTTGGAAAGTAAACCAAGGGTTTCGAGTGCAATGTAGAGAGTTTCCTCCTCTTCTAGGAACCCAGAGTTCTTGTACCGTCCCCAAAGTTCCCTGATAAAGTCTACTGTTAAAATACCAGATTTCTCATAGTCTGACCATTGAAGTCTCTGCTTCGTCGTTAGTTTGGTAGTGAATTTGGGGTCAGTGATGATGGCTCTGAATGCATGCATCATCCATTGTGCTTGCAGAACGACGAACGGTCTCTTGCTATGAATAGCAAAGCACAGGAAAGATCCGGAGAACTTCAGTTTCCTAAAAAATATAATAACCAGTATAATTTTGAAGAGTGCATCACATTATAGTAGCTTATATGACAAAACGAGTGACGTTGAATTCTACTTACCACAGAAAGTTTACGATGTCATATTCTGGTAATGGCACTGTCGAATTGCTGTTGATTTCTAACAAATCGGCATATGTCAGGATAACCCTGCCTGTATGCTTCATTGTCACCAGCTCGTGCTCCAAGGCAACCCATCTTGCAGGTACTGGCTTCATCCACTGAGACTGGAGAGGAGCAATCTCTATAATCTTGTTCCACACCCGCTGGTACACATCTGCATTTTTAGTGGAATCATTCAGGTTGGCAATTGGGAACATATCCCGTACGTGGGTGTTCATAATTTCACGGAGTTCATGTTTCTCGTACAACTTTTCTAAAACTGAGGCAAACATCCTGTCCTGTTCTTCCTCCTGCGTAAAAAGAAAAAAAAATCAGTTGGAACACGAATACGATATACTTCCTTCTACATCAATATTATTTGAAGCAGGGACTTTACAAATACTTATTGATTTCAGTATAAGTCATACAACAACTGTTTCCTTACAAGTATCTTAGGCATATTTCATCTGGATTATTTAAAAATTTAAGACCGAATGCATTGTATGAGGTATCCGTCTACTCACCACTAGAGTAGCCTATATTATTATAAGTAATATTGCGAGTTGAATACGAGAAAAATAATCGTACGAGGGTCTGTTCCATAGACAGGGACATCTCAACCCTCGTGTAAGAGTTTGGCTGGCCAGTCAAACTCCTACACTCGGGTTGATATATCCCTGTCCACGGAACAGACCCATGTAAGATTATATTATTCTTCTACTCACCACCAGCAGCCTTTAGTATCATGAGTAATATTGCAGGTTTGTTTAGAATTATGCAAGACTGCTACAATAATTTTCAAATTTCAGAAAATATAAGAAAGTTTACTAGAGAACGAAGTCCGTGCTGTTAGCATGATACAGTTTCATGACTACGGACCCCGAACACTCCTGTGGTGTGTAAATAAAGTATCTTCTGAGAGCAAAAACAAAACGCCGTTAATACAGACACATTTTCCAAATCATCTTTTTTTCATTATCGTTGGACATATCCAGAGTAAATCCCTATATGACCGATGCTGTTTCGTGTTATATATAAAGTAACTGCTTTGGAAGATATTTATCACTTTGTCTTGACAGCAACATCGAATCTTGCAAAACTTTGTGCTTTTCTCCTGCTACCTGTAGCCTCAGTCATAATATATCGGAATAATTAACAGAACATGGAGATAGAATAGTAATTCACTCTTGGGAAAATGACCTTTTAAACTCGTTTAAAATATCTTGCATTGCTATTGATTACAGATGTCTAAAATATCTTTAAAAAAGCAGGACAGTCTATGTATCTGGAAAAGATAATCGAACATGATGATAGAAGGAAAAAAAGAGACAGTCCCATGAAATCTTCCATCAGCAATTACTCGTTACTAAGGATATATAATATCATCAAATGTATTTACTACATCAATATACATACTATTATTTGTGCTTTAATATTCTTACATTTTCAGAAACAAGGTCCATGTGAGATCCCACAAGGATGACAGGAGGAGTTCCTTTACCGTGTGCTGCTCTGTCGATAGCATAGGTAGCAATAGCCCTCAACCAGAACTCGATTCGCTCTATAAAAAAATATATGAACATTTACAGTGGCCGATAGGGCGTGCATCATACTCTTATCCCAATCAGACAAGATGTTAGCAAGTCAATTAACTTCAGAATATAAGGGTTATGTGGACCATTGACCCAAAAGAAATGAACATTTGACATACTTAAAATAATCATTAGTAGAACATGTCTGCACCAAACAAATAACTTGACTGATAGTCAGAAGAGGTTATTGGTATTTCACTCAGTATACGACAGGCGGCGATCTCATTTATAGTTAATAGTTTCTGATTTGATTCGTAGAATAGTTACATACGTTAATGCAATTTTGAAACATATATTTCACCTTGGTGCCATAGAAATCGCATAACGAAATCGTGCATTTGGTATAATTTCAAACAGTACCGTAACCATCCTTTTGTCTGCGCGGATCCAAACACATATCCACGTCAAATACCAGGACAAAGACCATGTTGCTTGACATAAAACAGTGATGTGTGTTATAGAACACCTTCTCCCCTCCAAAGTCATAGATTGTGACGTAGCCCTTCACCTCTTCAGCACCGTCAACGTCTATTTCGGTGCTCATTACCGCCTTTATAACGTCCCTTTGTTCACGGGGTATTTCCTTGTGTTTATCTTCTGATGAAGAATAATGTCTTCTACGTTGCGCTTGAAGTATCGCCTCTTCTTGAACTTCTGAAAAGGAAGGGGTTTTGCTACCTATTAGGTATTTCCTCTCGTTTTACTTTTTCTGAAAATATTGCTTGATGTGACCATGAACATGAAGTTCCGCAAAAGACATATAAAGTTAAAACCATTGTATACATTTTTTTTTGAAATTCCTCACCGTGCACTGACTAATTCTGAATAGAGATAGGTGACGTTTATTTTATCAAAATAGAAACACCATGTTTATACATACGGTAGACATTTTGTTTTTAAAGTATCTGATTTTTGATTAGCAGTTCTATATTACATGTACTATGATCCAGTTACTCATTGTTGTTTTTCCTGAAGTTGGGTTACTACTTTTACTTATATGAATGAACAAATAATCTTACCTCTTACTTGTCCACCATATGATAACTTCGAGAAGAATTGTTTCAGTGTCTCTTTGATACCTGTAGATTAAGTACAGTAATTATCACACAGCACAAAGGTTATTCACTTCATTCCCAACATACAAAGTTTGATTATCAATATGCCTACTAAGTATTCCATTTTGACATATTAATTGCTATTGTTTTAAAATAGATACAGGCTTTAAAGCGATATATATTTGATACTTTGTTGAACATCTCCCTTGAAAAGTCTGATATTTACATAATCTAATTTTTCAATTTGGTTTTACTGTTACCAGTCTTTTTCCTAGCTGACAACACCGGCGCTCCCACCGTTGGTGCATTTAGTGTTGCCGTGAGTTGATCTGGTAAACTTGTGGACCCTTCTTCTCTGTCATGGTGTGGAGCTGGCTTATCTTCAGACGGTTGTCCAGCGTCTTTACGGTATCGATCAATGATCCGTTTGAGTCGCTGACGACCCGTCTCAATCTCTCCATCTCCATACATTGTCTGTCTATACCCGGTGTTTGGGTTGTAACCCAAATAGTTGACATATAGATCAGCGGTATCCGTCGAGCCTGGTCCATATTCGGGAATATTTTCCTGTTTGAGTTGTCGGACGAAACACGACTTGCCGACTCCTTGGTGACCAACGACAGTGATGGTTATGTTACAAGGGTTTTCCACATTGTCAGCTATTCCTGAGGTATATTGCTCCTGCTGCTGCTGCTGCTGTTGCTGTCTCTGTTGCTGCTGTCTCTGCTGCTCCTGTATCTGCTGATGTGTCTGCTGGTGTCTCTGCTCCATAAGTTCTAAACACAGACACCATGTTTGACATTTATAGAGTGTGTAACGTATTCCTTAGTTGATAGTACAATCTAACCCGGACACAACTAGGGCAATGGTATTTTCAATTCGTAGATTTTTAGAAAGCCTCCTAAATAATCATTTCTGAATATCAGGAAATCTAGGAGACATATTTTGTTTCATTTCTACAAAGTATTTGTACTAATGTTAATCAATCAACGGTCCTGCAATCATTTAATGATATAACTTGCAGTACTAAAAAGAAAAAGATCATATTCCTAAGATAAAAAGCAATTATCATTTCAGTCATCATCACTTAATGTCGAGGAAATGTCAAGGTCATCCTCAGATGTGATGTTCTTAGGTGTCCAAGCAAAAAAACATACAAATTGTTCAGTGTTGATTTTCAACATTAAGCAATCTCACTTATCTAGTTTATTAGATGCTATGTAAGACATATAACTCATGAATGAATACAGTTTTACTAAATGTTATGATGGAGGACAACATCGTCAATCAAATGAAAATATAGAAAGACGCAATCATATCCGAGACATGAAAATCGACAAAGACAGTCAGATTGAATAAGAATATATGCCTAAGGTGTTGCCCAAACAAGGAGTCCACTATTTATACTCCTCTTAACAATAGGGGATTAATCTTCTATTGTCTATATATTAGTAGGGTCTCCAGTCAGGTCAGTGGTCAATGCTCACCAGACTGACTCTACCTAATCTTACTGCTCTAATGGCACGGTGTGATGATCATCCCGTCAGTTGGGAGAGGGTTATATCATCTGTTGGACTTAGCATCACTTTGTCAGGTGAATAATAACCAATGGTAGCTTAAAAACATGGCACATCCTTTTCATTAGGTGTGCCCTTGTACATATGTATGTATACACAATAAAAGACAAACAGTTACTTAAATCATAATTCATATTTATGACATAATAAATTAACATTTATTTACCAACACCCCCCCCCTAATTATATGTACATGTACTTGTAGATTCGCGTGCATAATCAGCTGATTCTACAGACATCCCTCCCTCCCTCCAACAAAAAAACAACAACAAAACCTTTGACAAGTGACCATTGAAGGGCCTGAAACAAACATCAACTTTTTAATTAAAAATCTATATTTTTACCATTTAAAAAAAAAACAAAAAAAACACTCGCTCCGCTCGGC
The DNA here is from genome assembly GCF_002113885.1 of Mizuhopecten yessoensis. NCBI lineage: Eukaryota > Metazoa > Mollusca > Bivalvia > Pectinida > Pectinidae > Mizuhopecten > Mizuhopecten yessoensis. The sequence continues at coordinate 49,256 of NW_018404961.1, forward strand.
CAAAATAAAATATGAATAATTTACGTTGTATAATATAACACGGACTTATACTGCAAACTCAAAAAGCTATTCTACGCCTCACTCGATCTGTTTGTTAGTGGTTTTACTTGGATAAATTTAGCATTATCTAGGATTATTTGACTCGGGAGAGCTTGCATTTATAACCATACTATGATAAATTGTCTCTTTGGTACATATCTAGTATGTGTTGATTACAGCAGTTAATCGTATGTACATTTGCTAAGATGAAGGAATAGGTGTGTAAAATTGATAAAACTATGAGGCAAGTAGTAGCTATGACACGCAAAGCAAATAACCTGAAAAACGTCTTACTTTGAACTACATACACTGTATACAGTAGAAAGTGTCAGGATTACGACAGGCAAAACAATTTATATTTATTTTCGTCATTTGACATTAACCTGTGTCCTGGCAGCCCCACTTTACTCGCTTAGCGTGGAAACGAGACAAGATGTTTGCTTGCGCTATGATCTAGACAGATTTCACTGAATGTGTTCGTTTGTTTGAATGGTTTTACATCCGCTTCACTGCCGAGTAGTTCAATTGTCCAAAGAACTCTGCAGTAACTTTTTCTTAAGACACCGATGGATCAGGACCAAATCTTTTCAGCGGACAGGTCGCGTTGTCTATCTTCCTAATTTCTGACGAAAAAAGAAAATCTCTAAGACTATTTGCCAAAAGATCTTGCGATATTTTTGGCCTCGTAAACAGTCAAAAATTCAACTTGAGTTTACTTACCTATTCATGTTATAAACATAATATTGGTTCATTGGGTTTTTTTTCTTGGTGCAGATTTGTTTTCAATGCGCATGCATATATTCCTTGCCATAGCAACAAATTTGGGTTGTTATATTATGCAGAAATGAAAACATCTGCATGTGACAAACAAAAATATCCTTTCTAAAAATGAACACTGGCATGACAATGTTTAACATGTCAAATATGTATTTGTTTGTTGCATGCAGAGACAACAGACGGCACCCATGCATTTTATCATGGAAATGCATGTTTATATATGTTATTGAAATGCCATAACTCCTAAATTAGTTGTCGAATGCATTTTAATTTTCATATTTGAGAATATCATTTATTCCAGATTACGAATCAAACAACTAGTTATAAATCCCAGAAATTGCCCTTAAAGCTCCTAGTCATTTGGTTAAACTCCTTCTATTTCTATCAAAGGAGGAACATGTTCCCCTATACATTTCCTCTATTGCACGAAAACAACTTATTTCTAACAGGTGATTTTTTTTTCACATTCCTGTATTACTGAAAATTGCATCAGAATTATGTGGAGCATATTGCATTTCCTTTAAGATCATAACTTTGATACACAGTCAAATTTTCACACCTGTTTTTTTAGGTTACATAACTCATCATGATCATTACTAAATGTATTTACCTATGCTTGAACTATCATACCAGCATGTATTTGAACATTTCGTTTACACGTTCAACTTTTCTGGCAGGTCTATAACAGAATAATGTAAATGATAAATATAGACCGGGTGTCCTCTGGCCCTGACACCTGACCTACACACGTAGATGTCAAGTAAGGAGCCCACTAATAGGCTGTTGGACCGGTTGGACCAGTTGGATCAAAGGGGTTCGTTACAAATTTTGTAACGAACTCCTTTGGTCCAACTGGTCCAACCAGTTAAATGACAAAATAAGGCAATTACACGGGAGTGAGTAGTCCACAAACCGTATTGATCCGGTCCTAAAATGATATTGATTATTCATATTTAGAAGATTTCCGGACCGTCTCTTTTTGTTGATTACATATAGTCACTTTAAAAAAGTTGGCAGCCCAGATATTTGATGAACAGACGTCAGATCCGTCGTAATTCATTACTAAATAAACATTTATAACTGTTCACCTTCGAAATCCAGAGACAGACACAATTTATATTCGACACATTCATAGCATGTTTGCTTGGCTACAAAACGTGTGCAAACCATTAAGTGGTCAAATGATAAAAAAAAATGAAATTTTCAAAATTATTTAAAAACAGTTCTTTTACACGACTTTTTAAACAATATATTCTTATTATAAAACGTTTAATTTATGTGATTGTCAAAACCATGTGAAAACTACAAAGTAACGCTCAAAATGACAGATAAATATTGAACGAGTGAACAATTATGTTCGAGTTATGCCCCTTTGGACAGTTTTTCCAAAGGGGGATAACTCGAACATATTACTCAAACTCTGTGACCAGTTTGTCCACAAGCTGGTGTCATGGGGTTTGGTGTTGCTTTGTTTAAATAACAGAGCTGTCAAATTACCAGTTCCTCAAAACAATCACCGTATGTACTGGGTTTTGGTGTCACTGGGTTCAAATAACAGAGCTGTCAATCACTACTAACTCAAGTACATAACATTACCAAAAGCACACACTGTTAACTAGTCAGAAAAAACTGGACCAAGCGGTATGGATTAGGTGCGAGGTTGGTCAAAGAAGGGAAGCGAAGGGAAATATAGCAAAGCGACCGTCATATCGAGAACATACACTTTCATTTTCTTGATGGACATCCCGTGTTTTGATCTTGATCAAATCTAGTTTTAATTGATTATTACTGTGTTTATTATAGTCTTAGTTTGTACGTAAGCATGTTTTTGTGTNACGTAACTCTCGACAGGACACCGGAAATAAACGCCACTGGTACGTACACACACTGACTAACTTTCATAACTGTCCATTACAGTGTGTCGGATCAGTAATGCAATAGTCCCGAGTTCGCCCCACACAGGGATTTGTTTTTTTCATTAATAAATAATAGTAAAAATATTAATTATAAATCCTAAATAATTAATAATCTTTACCTTAAGACCATCGTTATGTGTTGCTATTGCTGTGATATCGCTATGACGGGTACGGATATAGCGGACGTCGCTATAGCGAACTATTATGTGACGTCATAGTTTATGACGTCATAATATCTACTTAAAATAAACAGCCTGAAGAATCTTCTTGATGAGATGAAAGTACGAAAGACTCGTTGTTGATATTTTTTCTTTATATATATATATATATATATGGATAGGATAACAGTGACACATCAAGAGTTAACTTATCTGTATAATATCCAAGGCGAGATGAGCATCAGCACTAGAATAGGAAGGGATGCGACGTCGGTTTACAGAGTATTGATTCACTAGTGTATAAAAAGCATGGGACCGAAACACAAGGACGGTCTACAGAGTAGACAGAGTCCGGATTAGCCAGAGTTTTATTACTTTATAGCTAATTACACAGACACATTCCAGGGACCAACGAATATGCTGGTTCAGGCAATGTGCCGGTGTCTGGATAAGCCATAGTCCACTGTATTGTTTTAACAGAATACAAATATTTTGTGTCACTGCAATTCGCCTAGGTGTTTGAATATGTTTTTTTAAGAAATTTGTCATTTGATAGCGAAATTCCACAGGTATGCAAATCGGAAAATATATATAATGGATGAAAAGATACTTTTTATCTAAGGTCCAGGAACAAGTTGCAGGCGAAGGAATATAACTGCTGGATGTAGTCAAACCCGGCACTATTTGTAAACAATCAACGGTATTCTAAATTAGACTTAAACAATCGTATATGATGAATAGACGTTACTGTAGCGTAGGGTTGCTAAGGAAAGCCGCCATCTTGGATCTTGTTGCTAAGGCTAGCAACCATCTTGGATCCAAGATGGCGGCTTTTTATAGTAACCCCCCTGAACCTACGGGCCACATAAACGTCATTTCATCATGTGTGTTTTGATTGTGACGTCATCATTTTTGAGATACTCACAGGTTTATCGCCCTTGTATCTGTATTAACATTCCCCCTTCTGTTTTAGCTCTGTGCTCCAGTAGGACATCACACGAACGACTGACCCTTCTGAGAGAGAAAAAAGAAGCAAGAAGCATAATGCACTTCATTGTACAGATATTCAATAAGCATTAGTAGACGCAATCTCTCGACTCTCTTCTGTTCTTCCGGTTGTGGCTTTTCCATTCTGTAGATTGTTTGCAATCATGTCGACGTGGAAATGAGGGGCTCTGTTTACAATACGAAACCCCCACAAGTGCACGAAGCTATGGTTTTGATTTACAATATAATATAATTCTTTATTTACAAAATGTCGATTAAATAAGCTAAGGTGTTACAAAAATACGAATGCTTTTTTTTTCATATAAAAAACAGTGTTGGTTTTCCTCGCTCATCATGGCCAATAAGTAGTGTTGCTGTGCTGTTTGATCTGAAAGAAATAGGAAGGACTGACATATGGACATAGATGGAGGGACTGACATGGAAATATATGGAAAGACTGACTTATGGACATGGACGGAAGGACTGACATATGGACATAGATGTAAGGACTGACATATGGACGGAAGGACTGACATATGGACATAGATGGAAGGACTGACATATGGACGGAAGGACTGACATATGGACATAGATGGAAGGACTGCCATATGGACATGGACGGAAGGACTGACATATGGACATAAATGGAAGGACTGACATATGGACATGGACGGAAGAACTGACATATGGACATAGATGGAATACAAACGAATACTGAGTACTGGCCTCTTGCACGTCGTTTTCTATGCATTCGTTGACGATGTTGTTTCCTAATGCGTTCCTTCCTGTACGTGTCTGCTTGCCGTTGAATTAATTGGTGTTGGCGGAGGAAGTCGGATAGCCTGCATAAGCTTGTCTTGTGATTCGGCTATGAACAGTGTATATTCTGAAACGTTCGGGAAGCTTCAGATGACGTCACGGTCGTCACTACCGTGACGTCACTATCGTCACTACCGTGACGTCACTATCGTCGATCGATATCGGAGCAACAATAGCTTTTTGTTACCGCTCTTAATTGAAGCCAGCACAGTGTAGTGGTTAGAACGTTAGGCCTTAGTGCACAAGGACGTGTAGACGTGTGTTCGATGCGTTGTCACTTTTTTTTTTGTATAGAATCCTTCAAACTATTATCGGAATTTTCGTTTTATAACGAGGCTTTTGATTGGTTATTTTTTTATAACAAGGCTTATGATTGGTTCATTTTTAGTCACAAAACTTGAAGGATGCAATCAACTCTATAAATGCATGAAGTCTGCAGTCAATAAGATTCATATGATGTTGTCAAACTCTCCATACACTAGCCGTACGAGAGAGAGAAAATGTCGTCAAAACAGCAATGAGATTATCTGACAAAGATCTGGTACGATCCTAAACACGTTGCCGGTGTTTCGGGCCCTTCGAGTGTGTATGCGTTCGTCCGAAAAGAAGGAAAATTCAAGATCAGTCTTCAAAAGATAACCGACTGGTTGCAGAATCAAGACCCCTACAGTGTCAGAAGACAGGTTCGACACAAGACACCGTCAGTCGAAACACCTTTAGTTGGTGTGGATTACATGTGGGACGCAGTTTTGGCCGACGTATCTGACATTAAAGAACACAACGACGGCACGTGGTTCTTGCTCGTAGTCATAGATCAATTTTCGCGGTACGCTTGGGTTCTACCCCTGAAAAACAAGAAAGCCAGTACGGTGTTAGAAGCTTTTAAAACTATTTTCGGCAAACGAAAACCAAACATCATAAGAACGGATCACGGAAAAGAGTTTGCGAATAAGTTATTTCAACAGTATTGTAAAGCTGTAGGTGTTACGCACGTCTTAAGTCACAGCACTCATAAAGCTGCATTTGCCGAATCGTTTATAGGGAAGTTTAAAAATATTCTGAACAGATACTTTCATTCCAATCAGACGTTTAAGTTTACCGAAGTGTTGGCCGATATCGTTCGTAGTTATAACGGCAGGGTTCATTCGGCCCTGTACGGATTATCGCCTAAAGAAGTAACCAAAGACAATCCTTACGAGGTCCTACGTAGAAAAGACCAGCATGTAAACGGCAAGAAAGGTCCTCGCACGAAAAGGAAATATAAATTTAAAAAGGGCGATCAAGCGAGATTGAGTTATAAAACACGTCAGTTTCGACGAGGATGGCAGCAGAAATGGACGGAGGAAATATTTGTAGTGACTCAAAGATATTATCGAGGAGACATTCACGTGTATAAAGTCGAAGACTTCGACGGCAAACGATTAAACCGATCGTTTAACGAATACGAACTACAGAAAGTACACCGAGACAGAGACACCAAGAGGAAAATCGAACAGATAATGAAAAAGAAGAAGGTAAAAGGGCAAATCCAAGTCCTCGTGAGATGGTTGGGATGGCCTAAGAAATTCGATTCTTGGATTGCCGAGAGGGACATGAAATAGTATATATTGAAGTCGTTAGTTTGAAAGCGAAAAATAAATAAAATATTCCGTCGTCATGCCTCACGCGTGTCCAGCATGTTCCAAATCGTACGTATTGAAAAATTCCCTGTGGAAACACGTGGCGAGAAAACACTCTTCTCTACGTAATCCTAGACTCGAGGTACGGCGATCGCCCACTCAATTTAGCGGAAATACCCCAGTCGTTTCGTACGACTATAATCTACCGTACGAATTGACGTCTACGCCACTGCATTTCTTACCTCCCGCATGCGAGGCCCATTTCTTTCCCTTGAAACATCCGTTCACGTGCATCATCGCATGTCCTACCGGAAGTGGAAAAACGGAGTTCGTGAAACGCTTCCTGGCAAACGTCCATCGCATGGTGACTCCTAAACCGGACAACGTCGCCTGGTGTTACGGAGAATACCAGACGTCGTACGGGTTCGTAGACGGCGTCAAGTTTGAACAAGATCTACCGGACTTGAATAGTTTCGATCCGACTCTCAAACACCTAGTCATCATCGAGGATCTGATGATGGAAGCCGATGATGCCGTAGCTTCGCTGTTTACCAAGAAAAGTCATCACTGTAACATAAGTGTCATGTACGTGGTACAAAATCTATTTCACCAGACGAAGTATCACAGAAACATCAGTCTCAATGCCCGTTACATCGTGCTGATGAAAACCCCCAGAGATTCGTCTCAGATAAGACGTCTGTCTCAGCAAATGTTTCCAGGGGGAGGTACGCTATTACACGAAGCATATTCAGCAGCAACATCTAAACCTCACGGTTATTTACTCGTCGACTTGAAACAAGACACGCCGGAAGAAGTTCGATTACGTTCGTTTGTTTTCCCGGGAGAATATCAAAAGGTGTATTCCGTTTAAACGTTTGAAAAAGAACCGAAAATGGTAGAAATATATACTAGTTTCGGTCAGTTCTCAGAAATCATCGGAATATTTTTCATGTTAGGATGACGTATGCTACGTCAAACATAGAAAAACACGCTAGAGAATTGGAGTTTTTGTGTCGCGCTAAACCTAGCGTCAGAAAAGCGGTCGTAGAAAAAGCGGACAGAAATTTAATTAATTGCATCTGTGAATGCTCAAAAAGCATCCTGCTAGGAAACGTACACTGTACGGGGAAACAACGCTCGGCTCTTAAACGACACAAATCGGAACTCAGAAAGATCTTAAGAAAAAAAACTAGCTATAAGTAAAAAGAAGAAAATCATTCAAAAGGGTTGATTTCTCACGGCTCTTTTAGCCCCGTTGGCGACTACGTTCTTACCGGGACTCATACCTAAAGTGGCTTCGATATTTCAATGAGAATCCGTCACGTGGTCATGCCTGGACGCGACGGGCGCTCTAGACCCGAACCGCCCGTCTCGACGTCCGTGATGTCGCTGAACGCACTGGACGGAGAAATGAATAGGACATTAGATAGGCTGAACATGGCGGACAGCCAGAAAGTGACGTTATACGATCAGCAACTTAGGAAATACGTCGATCGCTATAGAGAATTCCTAGATAGGGACAGTACTACGAAGGCCCTGGCGCCTACCGAGGCCCCCAAGCCTCGGGTAGAATCCGCAAACGAAGTCGACCACATAGAAAATGCAATTTTAGAAAGCATTCCGCGCGGAGCTCATTCTAAAACTAAACTGTTGTTGGGAAGATTGAAAGACGTCATTCAATGGAACGACCGCGGCGAATTCGGATACAAAGGAAGCTCCGTGATTCCTGGATCGAATCTGGTGGATTTAGTCGGTAACGCCGCACGTCCGACCTCACTCAAACACGTGGCTCCCAAGGGTCTCGACGAATTCATGGGTGCACTCAAACGCTCGAATGCACCCCAAAGTTGGATAAGCAATAAGACATACACCTCAAGAATGCAAAGACTGTCGTCCGCCACGCCGACTAGGAGCCGCGCTAGAACTCCCGAGCGCACGCCCGAGTTACGTAACATACCCGAAACGTGGAGCGAAGACGAAGACGAAGACGACAGCGGTTTTATCTCCTCGTTCCACACTCCGTCTACAGTGCGAAAACAACGAAGGTGGTCGCCTTATTAGTCAAGCGAGTCACCAAAACATCTATAAAAGGGAACTCGCTTTCGTGGTTACTAACAAGAAATGTCGGAATCAGGCAGCGACGCTAGGTGGTCCGTATTTGGCAAGAGAATACCAAAAGGAGAGATATTGTTTTTCGTTCAAGTCTTCGTAGTGTTCACGGTAGTCGTAAGTTGTATACTCAACTTATCGTTTTCAAACGGACACACGGAGTTGTGGATCACTCTACTGAGCAGCAGTCTAGGTTACGTACTTCCAAATCCGTCCGTCAAACGCAGTCATAGAGATGTTTTATCTGACGCTACCAAGTAACAGTAGCATGGATTACAATCCGGGAAATATTTTAACCACTTATACGACGCGGTTGTCACAACCCTTAGATCTAAAAGGAATATGGGAGGTGGGATTAGCCGAGATACACTATCCACATCTGTGGTATAACGTGAAAAGCGGCGAAGCTCAGCTGAAGTTATCACTGGGAGCAGGTAACGAGGCAAGTCCCGGATTGACGATAGACATACCGGAAGGATATTATTCATCTACGAAAAGAGTGCTGAAGTACGTGGATAAAGCTAGAGAATGATTTATCATGGCGATCGGTTTAGCTTTCACGTCCACGAACATGATTACAAAGTTAGGCTTCACATTACCAAAGGCATGCACGTATACCTCACTCGGGCTTTAAGCGAAATGCTCGGTTTAAGAAAACAAGAATTCGCGGACGGAACGCACACGGCGGAATTCAATGGTGACGTTCGAAGATGATTTTATTCTCTGTACGCTTACTGTCCTCTCGTCAAATCGAGAATGGTCGGAGATACGAGAGCTCCACTACTACGCATCGTTTCGATAGAAGGCAAACATGGCGACACGGTGTGTAAAGGATTCGATCCCGTACACTACGTACCTTTACAACAACGTCAATTTCAAGAAGTGGAACTAACGCTGAGAGACCACACGGGCGCACCCGTACCGTTCGAGACCGGCAAAGTAGTGATGACTCTTCATTTCAAAAGAAGACCCTTAGACTTTCCCTAAAAATGTTATATATACGATTCGAAACGACAGTAATCAACATTTCAAAAACTTTCAAGATGAGACATCCTCCACACAGAAGCGATCCTTACGTGTTCGATCGGTATTATCTCGATCAAGCCGGAAGCGGAAACAACGTTTTCGCCGGAAATCGAATGCAGAGAGGTCACGGTCTTGGTTCGATATTTAGCGGTTTATTTAAGGCTGCAGCCCCGTTGTTAAAAAGAGGTGCGAAGGTATTAGGAACACAGGCTTTGAAAACGGGTATGGAAATAGCAGGCGACGTCATAGATGGCAAGAATATCAAAACTGCAACGTTGTCTAGGGCTCGCAACGCCGGAAGTGAATTGAGAAACCGCGCGTTAGACAACGTCAGAGAGGGTCCGCCGGGACGACGTCGAAAATCAAAACGTAACAAAAAGAGAAGAGTCGACTATTTAGATGATTAGGGGCAGAAAAGTGTATAAATAGAAACTATATGTAGCGATTTCCCGTTCGTCCGCGATTAAACTTATCAAGGCATAAGGCATGTCGTTAGTTCATCCGAATTCGTGTGAGTGCGCGAAATCCGAATTGGGTCTGTTTGACGTACCTCCCACTCAGACGAGTGTCGAAGACGGCTACTGGCAACAGATCGGTACGGTGACGCCAGTCAACGACGGAGGTCCGTACACGTTTAAGATATCTGGATCCGGAGAAAATTACCTAGACCTGGGGAACACAAACCTATTCGTGAAAGTAAAGTTGGTAAAGAAAGCCGACGGTACCGCCCTAGAGGCTGATTCGAACGTAGCTCCGACGAATTTATTCTTACATTCGCTGTTCAATACCGTGAGCGTCAGTCTAAACGAAAGGCTGGTGTCTCCGCCCGACAATGCCTATCCGTACAGAGCGTACATCGGAACCCTGTTAAGTTACGGGCCCGCAGCTAAAGACTCTCAACTGACAGGCGCCATGTGGTACAAAAACACCGCAGGTAAAATGGACACTCAGGGTGATGAAAACTTGGGATACGTCGCGAGGAAAGCGATGACGGCAGGACGTCGCACCGTCGATTTGATGGGGAAAATCCATGCGGACGTGTTTGCACAAGAACGGTACTTAGTCAACAACGTCGACGTGGAAATAAACATGTCACGCAGTAAGGACGTGTTCTGTCTCAACGAGCGGGCGACAGGTTTAAAGCAGTCGTGCAAGATATCTGTCTATACGCAAGGAAAGTGCGTTTGAATCCGACCGTTCGCCTTGCTCACGCAAGGCCTATGGAAAAAACTCCCGCCTAGTATCCGATACGAAGAATAGAAATGAAAGTGACGTCCGTGCCTCGAGGTAACATGGACTTTACCAAGGACAACCTGTTCATAGGACAGATGCCCAAGAGGATCGTCCTGGGTATGGTCGACATGGACGTGTTTAACGGTACCACCACCAAAAATCCTTTCAATTTCAAACACCACAAGGTCGATTACGTGTGTCTGAATGTGGACGGTAAACAAATTCCCGCCAAGCCATTACAGCCGGACTTCACGAACGGTCAGTACATTCGTAGCTACATGAATCTCTATACGAGCACAGGTAAAATTTACCACGACGAGGGAAACAACGTGTCTCGAAAGGAATTCGGGAAAGGATACACCCTGTTCGGATTCGACCCCACGCCCGACCTGTCGGACATGGGCACATTTCATCTCATAAAAAGCGGAAACATGAGTCTACACCTTCATTTTAACGAGATTTTAACAGCGACGGTCAACGTCATAGTGTATGCAGAGTTTGACAACATCATAGAAATCGACCGTAACAGACAGATTTTATTCGATTACAGCGCATGATGAAAACCATTCAAATATATTCCATCTTGAAAAAAACCTGTCCTCATTTCAAAGGCGTGTACGCCAGAAACAGATTGCCGAAACGATTAAACGTGCCATGTGCACTCGTGTGTAACACAGATTCCGATACACTTGAGGGTAAACACTGGATTGCAGTGCACATAGACGATAAAGGCCACGGAGAATATTACGATCCTTTCGGATTTCCGCCGACTAACTTAGTATTCACTAATTTCATGGACAGTCAGTGTCGAAGTTGGACGTTCAACGACGCTAGAGTACAACACTTCCACTCAATAGTGTGCGGGCAACATTGCATTTTCTACATAGTTCAGAGATGTAAAGGAAAAACGATGTCCGACATAACGTTCTTATTAAAAAAAAGACTTTCATGCCAATACGTATTTCGTAGACGACTTCGTTAGATCGCTCGTTTCGTGATGTCTTCGTTTGCCAACAAATCAATGAGATGACGGGAGGTTGCTTATGAAAATGATAATTAATCAATGTATAAAATAAAAAGAAGAAAAAAAAAAAAAAAAAAAAAAAAAAAAAAAAAAAAAAAAAGATACAAAACAAAAAATTAAAAACCAAACAAATAAAAAAAAATAAAGCGGGCAACAAAGAGTCAGTTGGTCACTGATGATACCCCCGACTATGATCGGATAATACGGGGGAAAAAACCCGGGGGACCCGTAGCTATGATCTTGATTGTTCTTCAAGTTTTGTGACTAAAAATGAACCAATCATAAGCCTTGTTATAAAAAAATAGCCAATCAAAAGCCTTGTTACAAAACGAAAATTCCGATAATAGTTTGAAGGATTCTATACAAAAAATAAAATAAAAAATAAAAGTGACAACGACGCCTACCGTTCTAACCACTGCACTGTGCTGGCTTCAATTAAGAGCGGTAACAAAAAGCTTTTGTTGCTCCGATATCGATCGCCGATAGTGACGTCACGGTAGTAACGATAGTGACGTCACGGTAGTGACGACCGTGACGTCATATAAAGTTTCCAGACCGTTTCAGAATATACACTGTTCATAGCCGAATCACAAAACAAGCTTATGCAGGCTATCCGACTTCCTCCGCCAACACCGATTAATTCAACGGCAAGCAGACACGTACAGGAAGGAACGACAAAACATATCAAACGACAAGTAGCGCATTAGGAAACAGCATCGTCAACGAATGCATAGACAATGACGTGCAAGAGGACAGTATTCAGTATTCGTTTGTATTCCATCTATGTCCATATGTCAGTCCTTCCGTCCATGTCCATATGTCAGTCCTTCCATCTATGTACATATGTCAGTCCTTCCGTCCATGTCCATATGTCAGTCCATGTCAGTCTTTCCATCTATGTCCATGTCAGTCCCTCCATTGATGTCCATATGTCAGTCCTTCCTATTTCTTTCAGTTCAAACAGCACAGCAACACTACTTATTGGCCATGATGAGCGAGGAAAACCAACACAGTTTCTTATTTGAAAAAAAAAAGCATTCGTATTATTTTAACACCTTAGCTTATTTAATCAACATATTGTAAATAAAGAATTATATTATATTGTAAATCAAAACCATAGCTTCGTGCACTTGTGGGGGTTTCGTATTGTAAACAGAGCCCCTCATTTCCACGTCGACATGATTGCAAACAATCTACAGAATGGAAAAGCCACAACCGGAAAAACAGAAGAGAGTCGAGAGATTGCGTCTACTAATGCTTATTGAATATCTGTACAATGAAATGCATTATGCTTCTTGCTTCTTTTTTCCTCTCAGAAGGGTCATTCGTTCGTGTGATGTCCTACTGGAGCACAGAACTAAAACAGAAGGGGGAATGTTAATACAGATACAAGGGCGATAAACCTGTGAGTATCTCAAAAATGATGACGTCACAATCAAAACACACATGATGAAATGACGTTTCTGTGGCCCGTAGGTTCAGGGGGGGGGTTACTATAGAAAGCCGCCATCTTGGATCCAAGATGGTTGCTAGCCTTGGCAACCAGATCCAAGATGGCGGCTTTCCTTAGCAACCCTACGCCACAGTAACGTCTATTCATCACGTATATGTTCTTACCTTTCACAGGGATATAGATATAAGCACAGGTTATATATCTGTAATTTGCTAGTAGCCTACATATTGTCTACATACATAGACAAAATATCAATAGGGAAAATAAAGCGGATATAGTTAATGAATGATGTCAATCAAATATGTGTCGTATCCACAAAGACTAAGTTGTCAGGGGGTCTGTCTCTAAGATACAGGAAGCTGATATATTGTGGGAAAATAAAAATCAATTTCGCAGACACAATTACCGAACAAGACGCATACACGGATATTGCACACGAGTCCAAGTAGTTAGGATATACACACAGATTAGTCAGTAGTCATCTTTTATAGTTTGAACAAACTTTAGAATTGGGTTGTTGAATCTAATACACTAACGCATTATGATACTTTTGCTTGCAAAAGTGTATCATTCAATAAGATCATGAATGCCATACACAAACAGTTTTTCCGCCTTACACGGTTTTTTTAAACTTATAAATTATATTCAAAAAAAAAAAAAGTTCCGCCTTATCGACATTCTGCATAAATTTGTTCAATAACTGGAACAGCGTGTTGACGAGTGCTGATTGGCCAAAAATCTTGTTTCGTGGTGCATGTCATTTAAAGTCCCATCAACGGCACAGCTTTCAAGTAGATCATCTAGTGACAATGCCATCCAAATGTAAACATAAAATTTAGAAAAGCACATCTGAATCCCAAATCTATATAATATATAATTCAAATATTATTCAGTATCGGGTACAACGGTGTAGATATGTGACAACATGAATTATAATGACATATCACTAAGATGTACGTGTGTCGATATGTAAATAGGTGTGTTCGTTTATGTGTTTGAGTAATTATCTCCAGTGTATGTGTTTATAATATTGGGAAATCGTGATTCAATTCCTTCGATTTCAAATAAGTATCGATCTGAAAAACAAAACACACAACAATTTACTTTATCTATTATATTCATAAATTGCGTGGCATTGCAGTATCATTTTTTTGTATTTATCTTAAAACTGATCCCTGTGAGAATTTCCAAACGGACGTATCAACAGAATGACGAACACGTATTTGTAGAAAACAGCATTGTGTAAACGTTGATCATAAATCGATTGCGAATTGTCTGTAATCGGGAAGACTCCACCCATCTTGAGAATGTTTTAAAAATTCACCGTCGTATATATGACCTCGAGTTTTTGAAAACATTACGGTGCACGTGATGTGACTAATATGTTGACAAATGTATGATGAAGTGATGATCGCAATCAAGATACTTGCATCAAACTAATATGAAATGTTCATGATTATAAGATTCGAAATAACTTTACTGTTCCTTTCTTGACACGAACATCAATCGAACCTTGCACAATTATAGCTTAAAAGTTGCTACAGTCAGGCGAAATATTTCAGTTTACATCTTGTTCATGGTAATAATACTCACATGTATGTAAATAAATATATCGTCGTTCAAAGACATACTTCTCGCAGTCATTCAAGTTTCAATCCATATGACATTTATCGATTGACAGTCCATTATCAGGCATCAACACAACAAATGACCAATAGATCATCGCCTGGCAGTATCCGTTAGATTGAAACGGACAACGGTCATATCGAGATTCAGCAAATTACATAAATGAACATGATTGGTGTGAAACTGATCTTGATAACCTGTTTAATTTCATTATAATTCCAAATGTGATTCTGTGCTTTTAGGTCGGTGGAATAGGTCCGTTTCAGGGTGATCTAGGGAAAAAAATACTTTGTTATCAAACTCTTCTGATTTCAACTCATCAATATCTCTAGTATGATAGAAAAAAAGTCCTGAAATATTCCCTTTGGGGGAAAAATTGAGACCATTTTTAATTTTGGCCTTTTTTTTTTTTACCTTTTTTCGCCAAAATGAGTGCTGCAAATATGTTAATTTATTACACATAACTCTATATCCTACTTTGATCAAATTAATTGGCTCTGGTATTGGCATCATATTACAAAATCTAAGATGACTGACAATATCCGGATTAAAAAAAAAAATGGTACAAACCCACTTCGGCCTGGTACAGGTATATTATGATAATATAATATATTATAATAATAAACCAACACTAATATTGCATATATAACGTGTTATCTGATAGTGTGAAAAAAAATGGTTGGGTACATACAGAGGATACAGTTATTAGCAGCAAGCATGTAATCCCCATGAACAGGATGGTTAAAATAATACTTTATCCGGAGAAGCTCCTAAGCCCTGTATGCACTTTTCAATACGCATGGCAATACATCATGTAATTTAACTGGAGATGTATATTGTGTATTAAAAGAACATATAAATCTGTTGTAACTATTATGTGACATTGCAGATAGTTTGCAGTATAACCATAATCTGTTTACAATATGGATTTATGGAAAAAAAGTGGAATTTCAATTAGAAGTAGCGGTTTTGCAGTAAGAATTGTCCATTTTTTTGGATTTATTTTTTGTTATACATGATTTATGATTATATGTACTACTTTTGTTGACAATATTTGTAACAATATTATAAAACGTCACGATAAGCCCATTTTTGTAAAAGTATATTTTGCTGTGTCAGGACTATGTACTATTATCATATATGTACACATGATTGCAACAGTTTTGCTAAAAAAAAGAAGTGTGTCTAATATAACTCTTTCGTCTTTGTCATATACTAATGCCTTGATTTCTGTCTTTTCAGGACTTGATATATAATAATGGTTGGTCAGCACGTCCAAGATTGCGATTTCCCTCATGTGCCTGGTGGTCTGCATGAGGGATGTTGTGTGATTTGCCGTTATGCTTTGGGGGATGACAAACAAAAGGTTCACAAGAAAGGACTTTATACTCTCATTCGTGTCAGTAGTCTGCGAGGGGACAATGTATTGCATGAATATCTACTTAAAAAGTCACAGTCTTCACCTATCGGAAATGTGTTTGAGCATAACCTCATACGATGCAGAACTAATTATACAAGGGACCCCGAGGGTGACATGAGAAGGGCTAACAGCGCAGAGAGTGATGATGCCAGCTCAACTAACCAAACGTCAAATCAGTCATTACAGTGAAAAATCCGTCAAATTGTTAGCCAACAATTTCAAGTTATTTTGCATTATTGTATCTCTGCCTTATTGTGTATTGTTATAAGTATAAGAAGTTTTTAAAAATAAATAAGTTTAAACTACAGTAGACAATGATAGCAATAGGTACACATTATATCGTCAATTGGGAACTGGGGGGGGGGGGGGGGGGGGGGGGGGGGGGGGGGGGTACGCGCTGCTTTTATTAAGTTTAGTTTTTAATTTAGTTTTGTTTACTTCTATACTCAAACACACGCCAGCTACTATAAAGTACACATCAAAACCCCCATTCCCAGCCAGGGATAAAAACACTACAATCCACTCCTCCATATCTATCTTAGTATATTCAATGATTACATTAATTTTGCATGTATGGTATTTGGTTACAGGAAGGATCGAAACCCCATCGAACCCCGTTCACATACAAATACCCCCTACTTTAAGCAATTGTGACCAATGAGCACCACGATAACCATAACGCACATGTCTTATCACATGACATATATTGGAAATTTCTCCACAATTCGGCTACCGGAAGGATCGAAATTCACTCGAACCTGCCTAATTGCGATATTTTCAATCCTAATTTTGAGTACAATCAACACAAGATTTCACGGCGTATATTTCTCATTTCTGGTTGCAGTCTTACACATCCGAATATTCCTAAAGGACAACCCCTTTCCAACGCTGACTATTGCCTATCCCTCCTCGGTCTCCTATTATCACTCATCCCAATCCCTACCTATCTCGGCACACACCACCAAAGTACCATACACCCTTTCGTAATCCCTCCCCCATATCAACAAATATTTCCCCTACATTTTTTCCGACAAAATAACAACCTGCACTACTTTAATACCGTATGGTATCCAACAACCCCACCCCGCCTTAAAATAACATTCATACTAATGCTCACAAAATGTCGACACAGAGGACAGCAACAGAAGAAAGCCAATTAAAGGTTTTACATGAACGAGGACATTTGTAATGACGAAAAGTTTCGAAAAGCGTTAAAAGAACTATATTCGGTTTTATGAATGGACAATAAAAACAAGATTTTTAGCACGAGCATGACACTAAACACTAACATTCAGACCGTCGGAAGGGACTATAAGCGGTGTCCCGTGTAGGAAAGTCCAACCCGCCGACAGTGTATTGTCGTAAGAATAGGCGTGATGACGCCGGCACAGAGAATATTTTTGTTTAGATTATATTAATGTATTAAGAGGATTAGACGGACTTCAATATATAGAACAAAACCAAAACACAATAGAGAAGGGCTAGGACCACTGGACAATCAGGATATGGTAGACACGCCCTTATCCTACTTCCGTACCCAAATTACGTATTAAAATTCATAAGGATATGCCAAATTGATGACATTACATGCAATACACACACCTAAGGTTGATAAGGTCAAGATGGCGAATTTCCTTAGCACCCCCCCCCCCCCAACCCCCATAAACGTCTCTTCATCAACTAAGATGTATGTGTGTCGATATGTAAATATGTGTAATCGTTTATGTGTTTGAGGAATTATCTCCAGTGTATGTGTTTATAAATAAATATAGAACAAAACCAAAACAATAGAGAAAGGCTAGGGCCACTGGACTGTCTGGATATTTATGGTAGACATGCCCTCTTCCTATTTCCGTGCCGTCCTAGACATCTTGATGTAATGCAGCTAGCGATACATAACAATTAATTTACCAACTATTCGGAGCAAGGAGTCGTCTTCCAAATTACTTATTAAAAATCTTAAGGATATGATAAAGTAAAGGCGACCCCCTACCCCAACCCTTCCACCCCCTTCTCCAGAGGGAAGGCAACTCTTCTCACAACGACATAACACCGACCTCCGTCAGTGAGACGAAACCCGTATGGGTGCAGTCATGTAGGCTATTTATGACTATTTATTTGATTAATTATTTGTACAAAGTGAAAGAGACATACCTTATACAACTTTGTTGAAAAAAGTGATGAAATAAAAAGGGGAAAAAGTAAAAAAAAGATCCTTTATATTATTGATCTAACCAACTGATCTGAACAACTGGCTCAATTGTAAATTCCAATTCCTGTGAGATGTAGCACGACATTTGATTGGTCAATCAAAATAAGTTGCGACATTATATCCCGTCCGCAAAACTTCTCATTTGCATAGGAAGCCCGGGTAGCAAAGGTTAATGACGTCAATGACCCCGAGTGACCCTGACTCGTCATGAAATTGATTATCCATGACGTCACGAACAATAGCGTGACCCCGAAAGGTCAACGTAATTCTGCCTCACCTCCAATATTCCTGACGTTACCAATCCGGGGGAAAGTAACACTCAAAATATGGTAAAGTAAAGGCGACCCCCACCCCAACCCTTCCATACCCTTCTCCCGAGGGAAGGCAACTCCTCACGCCGACAGAACACCGACCTCCGTCAGTGAGACGAAACCCGTTTGGGTGGAGTCATGTAGGCGAAAAATCCATACACCGACCAACCAACTATATATATATTCGAATCCGAACGCGCCCCTAGTTACGTTGCGTACTATGCACTGCAAGCTTTTTCCAGTATGGCTATTTATTTGATCAATAATTTATGCAAACTGAAAGAGGCATACCTTATGCAACTTTTATGAATGATACTATTGATCTAACCAATTGATCTGAACAACTGGCTCAATTGTAAAATCTAATTTATTTAATATGCGGTACGACATACCGTCCGCAAACCTTTCATTTGCATAAAAAAGTCCGGGTAGCAAAGGTTAATGACGTCAATGACCCCGACTGACCCTGACTCGTCATGAAATTGATTATCCATGACGTCACAAGCAAATGCGTGACCCCGAAAGGTCAACGTTATACTGCCTCTCCTCAAATTTTCCTGACGTCACCAAGCCGGAGCAGAGTGACTCAGAATTTGTAGAAAACTCTAAAAAATATCTTAAAACCGTCGTTTCTGTTGGTGGTTATGGCTGATATGAATTAGAATGGGGATAACTTTATTGTATTTACAAATTTCCTGCGAATATCGTGATAATATTGTTGCAAACAACCGTTTTACTGCGTCGCCAGTAAAACTCAATTTACGACAGTATAATCACGATATACCGCCGCAACTTTCAAAATACAGTAGGGTTATCCCCTTAAAGCCTTTCCGCAATTGTTTGCGATTGCTAAGGTATGCAATACAGACATTTATTTAGTTTGAACACATTTTTATACCAGACAATTTGTAAATAAGGGTCGACACACATTAACAACAAAGAGTCGTGGCGAGCGCCTTGTCCGTGTCATATATCCACTGGCCGTATCCAACGTCCTATCTCCGAGAAATCGATAGTTCAAATACATCGCTTACAGCACAAAAGTCCGTGAATAGTTTCTTTTATACTGAAACTATTGTTCAGAATGTTCACAGACAGTCCAAGACAAATAAATAAATCCACCACATCTATACCCTTACTCGATCACTTGACAACGATACAGAAAGTAGAGATCCCATCAGAATATACTGCGTGAAAAACAGGAAACAAAACACGCACTATAGTTTCCTGATTTCGTTATTTCCCTTATATTATATGGACGCGTATTTTTAAAAACGGAAAAATCATGTCATCTTATCTATAGATGAACTTGAAGTTAGGTTATCAGCTTTCCTTTGGTACGATAAGTGCATCTATTATTTAATAATGCTTCAAAGTCGAAAATAAATCGCCTAATAGAACAAACAGTTTCCAGATCGTTCATGTCACACGTGACGTCAAAAGTCGTTAAAAGCCGAACGGCCCAGATCGGCCCTACGGCAAACAACGTAAAATTCAGATCAGGCCGATCTGGCCCTCAGGCAATCTAAGGGTTAAAGCATGCCTCATTTTTAAAAATGATATTTCAATTCACTGTCAAAAAAATAATAAATATTAGGTATTAAATCGCATTAAAACTTATAATTATGACAATTTTATAGACAGATCCCAACGAGCGGATTTCTGTTATGAATATTTTTTAGATAAACAAAATAAATTCATTGAATATAACTGCAACCATCATAAAAAGCTGAATGCTTTAAGAAATGTGTTCACATATAAACTGCACTAGGTGTTCTTTATTAATAAGTGTGTTTGTGCATACATAATGGTATATCAATAATATGTGAATAAGTGAGGATTAACATAACTGCGGCTAAGCGTACTTACCGAGAATGTCGTAAACACCCTGACTTAGTGGTAATCCAAGTCTTGCAATATCTATCGGTCGGCGCCCTGAACTTTTCTCCTGGTGTAACATACTAGGACAGGTATCAACTATGTCCTGTATAACATGTGCCCACGGACGACGCCATATAACCATCATATGCAACACATTGAACCCGTTGCTGTCCACCACATTCAAGTCCTGGACACTCATCTTCTTGGCAAGGTATGCCGCAACATCTTCTTCTCCTGACAGCATGGCATCCATCAGAGGTGTCCATCCGTTTCTAGTTGCACCGAGGTCCGCCCCAGACCTGACCAGCTCCTTTACTTGATCGATGTCTCCCCGGTAGACGGCACGGTGTAGAGGTGTACTTTTAGACATGGTCCGTGATGTCTGTAACACAATACAGGAAATAATAGACACTAAACCTTCAACTCGGCGAGTGTTTTGGCATATAAAATAATACAGCCGTTATTATATATGAAGATGATTTGGTATTTATTTTAAATTTAACAACTGCATGACAAAAAAAAACCAACAGAAAACAGCTGTAGTCCCATTTGTTATTGGACGAACTGCATGCTTGTTATTTATTTTCGTATATCTATTATATTTATTATTATTTTTTATTGCAACTGGTCACATTTGATATTAGGAACGTCCTTGACTGCAACAAAATACACATGACTAACGAAGTCTAGACTATTGAAAACATGACATTTTCTGAACGCTGACCGCCCGCTAGTCAGGCCTGTATTATCGTTCGGAACAAACGCAGACCTATCGGCCGTTATCGGCTAATACGCATGACACTGGCCGGTAGCAAGAACGGTCAATGAGGCCGCTTAACCTTAGTACTGGGGTATTCGGTCAAATCACATTTATAGCTAACTCAGGCAATGACTACCAAACCGCGGTCATATCTGATCACGTGTTTAAACCAAAGAATAGGATATAAATCCTTGCTTTAACACTTGATATTTTTATTTGGTAAATAATTACCGGAGTAATGTAAGAATTAAAGTATTTCAAGTATAAGTGCCATCAAAATATGTAAATATATTACTGTTGATAATGTTACTGAAACCGAGGGGTATTTGGGGGTGAATTAATAACCCAAGCTCGACGTTAGTGGTTTATTGTAGATAAATCTTACCCTGCAACGATACAAAGAACAATACTCTTACTTTACGTATACATAACGCTATCGATACACATATAACATATACGAGTACAATCTGACAATTAACATCTAGCTGAAAAATACGTTCTTTTGATGAATTGGAAATATAAGATGTACTTTTTCCTTATCTATTATTTACAAAAAATATAACAATTTACTTTTTCACTTATAGTATAAGTGTATGGCCTATTGATATTTATTTTTGACGTAACTTACAAATAGTGAAAACCATTCACGGACGTACACACTATTATTGGACATTAGAAAGGATATATACATATTGGAATTCATATGATTTATAATAAAATAATCACTTCCGTGTGGAAGAAGACTTAACTACATGTGTCAGGCACATTTGTTTTGAGATTCTGCTGTAGGCTACACGATGCGTATTATAACAAATGAAACAGTTTCCTTTACACAGTCAAATAGGAAAATTTATAATCATTATGTTTTTAATTAAATTTAATATGAGATCAGGTTGTAAAAATAACAACATTAGCATAGACATGTATCCTATTGTTTGTGTAAAAAATCTGGTCTTAAGTTATTTTTTCCCCACCTGTGTGAATGTCCTGCCCAGTGAACTGCACTGCTAAGATCATGAAAGTTATATGTATTAATTTGAGGTTTCTCTTGTGAAACCAATTTTTATTATAAATACTTACCACAGTCATTTTAATGCATATTTCAACCATACTTGGCTATTTACATACGTAAATAAAGACTTTTTTTCCGCTAGGGAACCACTGGAAAACCCCACCAATCACACGGCAGTATTTACGCACGTGATCAGACACTAAGCCATTCTTCCCACTTCATAATTCCAAAGCCCAAAAACCTGAGAGCCAAGGAGACAAGGGGAGGATGGGATGGAACTCACCTAATGACCCATACCCCCAAAGGAAACATTCAAAATATCTTATCTTTTGTGACACAGAGCCTGATTACGACCAGCCTTCCGGATCACGCGGAGAAGACATACAAAGGCTCATGCAAAAAAGGGAGGACAGACAACGGATTGGGCAGTCACAAGAGGGCCCAAAGAATACAACCCGTCAGACTGTCCTGACAAAGATCGGAGATAGAACTCCGTAAACGTAGAAAGACCCCTCCAAACAGCAGCTGTCATGACATCAGCGTAAGAAGAACCGAAAGGTAGGTCCGGAAGGGGTCAATCTAGCTCTTCCCAAACCACATCGGCGGAGCCTCCCGCGCCCATGGGCGTGGGAGCGGCGACAGACAGTGGACAAGGAGTTACCAAGGGCAAGGAAGAGTCAGGAACTCTTCATACCTCTAGAAAATTTGGCTTTGCCTCGACCCCTATGGGAACCCCTACGGTGGAAGGAAGATTTCCGACGTTCCGACGGAGCGGAAGTCGGAGGGGCAGCCTCCTGCTGCAAAGCAGCAGTCTTTGCATTCTTCCTCCTACGCCTGGAGGGGCCAGAAGCCTGCCTCTTCCTGCCAGCGCCTTGCCTGCAGAACTGTGGCATGCATCCTCAGACGCAAACGGGTCCAACCTCATCTCAGGTTGCACTGAGGATAGGACCCCGCCAAACAAATCCTCGCCAGTCAAGGGAGCCTCCAAAAGGGTAGCCCGATAGGGATCGTCGACTGGCAGTTCAGAAAGGACTGACAACCGGCAGGCAACAACAAAGTGTGACATGGCAGTCGACAGTAAGGCCAACGCAGAAGTAAATCAGTCTGCGTAGGACAGAACATGGAGAGCTAGCCTAAGGAGACGCTCCAACTAAGAGTGCTCCCTATGCCCCATTACATCCTGGTCAACACACCGTCCCGGCCACTTATCCAGATCCCTCTCAAGGGAAACGGAATTAGGGGCCAAGACTGGGTCGTGATTGCGGTACGTATCTACAGCTAATATCAGCAACCACGACCTGTAAAGCAGAGAGGGAAAAAGGCTTGCGAGCCTTGCTCACCTTCTGCTTTAATAATGCGTTGACCTGAACGAGGGACTTATCAACGCCTCGTCCCTCCGCAAGAGACATAGCAGAGGCCGAGGAGGCAGATGCTAGGGGAGGCAACATGCTCTGAAAGAGCGAAGTGCGCTTTGGGACGGCCGAGTCCGAGGAAGGGAGTGGGCAAACCCCGTCCCCCAGGAGCTTCATAACTTCCGCACGTAGAGTGCGAAACAAAGCAGAAACCTCTGGAGGCACCGGATCAGCATCTCGGGGCCGGGATTGGGAAACATCGGAAGGGCCTTCCGAGTCCAACCCAGACGATTCAATTGACTCCAAATCAGAGTCAGAAAACTCGCCAACTTTATCCTCATCCCGAGTCTCCGTAAAATTGGAGAAACCGGGAGAGCCCCGAAGAACGTCCCTCTCATCACTAGAGGCACCCGCCGAATCTACCTCAATCAACGTAACCCTCCGAGGAGGGGTGCGAGGAGGGGGGGAGAGACCGTGACCTACCCGAAGGAACTATCGGAGCAAGCGATAGTCCATGAGAGACAGCAGGAGCGGGATAGAGATTACCTGGAACCTGCTGCAAGGTAGGAGTCGACGCAGGACACCGGACGTTACTGGTACTCCAAAATAGGAGCTCGAAACAACGCAGCACGACCAGTAGCCCTAGCATCACGCGGTCTCTGCATGACAGAACCGGTAGCAGAACCTGGCCGGGAGCGTGAACGCTTACGAAAACGGCTTGGTGGCGGATGGAGGGGGGCCCATCGCCGCTGGCAAGAAGGCGGGNAGAGGCAGGACCAGTTGGGGGGCGGGGGAGGGAACATAGGGCCACACAAGGCTGCTCCAGAGAACAAGGCCGACAGCTAGGACAGTAAGGGTGGGGGTTGGAAGCCTCGAAGACCCACAGGACAGCGCCTTTGAAAAGGAGGAGTCTCCATCTCAACGTAAACAAACGCGAACACGTGGCCGGAGCCTGGTCGCAAAACGGCGCAAAATAAAGCAAAACGATAAATTAAAACACAAATAAGTAATAGTATAAAGGATACAATAATATATCGGTACAAACAACGCCAGTAGCACTTTGAACACCGTAGTAAGAACCAAAACACGTCCGTAAACGAGGAAGGCTGAAGGAATTATGAAGTGGGAAGCATGGCGTCGTGTCTGATCACGTGCGTAAATACGGTAAAGAGTCAAGTAGGGTTGGAAGATGCATTATAATGACTGTGGTAACGAAATTTGAGCTTCCGGAGTTATCCCGGGGCCAAGCTGGGCCCGATCTCCCGCAAATTGCCCTTACCCCATATTGAACCCTCCCGCATTGGATCTTCCCTGGTTCGTTGTTTTCAAAACCGGAAATACTTGCAAATCAAATATTGGCGATATAACATCATTTCATCCAGATGTCATTTCCACTGGTTCATTCAATTATTCAGATACCAATAGTGATTATTTAAACAAAAGTATATTTGCACAATTATAAATGTACTGTAGGAGATTTACTGCATATTTCCTCTAAGATAGTTTGGTAAGGTGAAGAAAAAAACGGCACAACAAAATGCGCCTTAACAGGCATGTTCTTAACAATCAGGTAACGGAGAAATAGGACGATTTTCTGAGATGAAAATTCAGAAGAAAACAAATCTGTTGGTGTTTGTTGAAAAATTGAGAAAGACACTTTTTTGTATTTGATAATTGTGTTAAAATGACTTCAGAAGAAATTTTCAAAAGTAGCATAATGGCATGAAATACGTCTGGACTACGTCAAATATAGCCATTATGTGTTCCTGCCTACAATGTAGTTACAAATAAAAAAAAAATGTACACTGAACTGTAGGAATAAGAATAAAGTAAATCAAAATATTTAAAATAACGCGGTATAGATTCTAGCTGCAGACGATTCAAGTTGGCTTCAGTGAATGTATTGTCAACACTACGATGACGCGTGTTGACAGTGACGTCACAGTCGCGTCACAACATATTGTGAACGTCAGTTCGGCATTGTTCAATATGCGACGAACGTATTGCTGGTATATATATACGGATATATAAATATCAACTGTTGCTATTTTTAAGCTTAAGACAAATAATCAAGCGCAAGTACTACATGGAAACAATTTTCAGTTCGAGAAAAATAAAAATATCAAAATAATATGTAGGACATCGAAGGGTATCATCAGTAATACCGGCTCGTAAACAATTGAATTGTTACTGGATATAAAAATCTGCTGGGGATATTACAAAACATACCAGGTATTCATTGAAAATGTAAAATAAATAGTTTGTGCTAAAAAAGAAAACCTATACAGTCACGGAGAAACGCTGATCGACCGGACGGACGAACGTTTTTAAAGCCTTCATCTAGCATAGAATCAATTCACACTCATTTTCCCGCAATTTTCGAACATGTGTTGCCATTACGGCTCGCACTGACAGTTCATACTATTATCAGGTGGTTCAATTCATTCAATTTCATTCAATGAATTAAAATGTATACAGTATAACTTTATTAAGCGTTCGCCTCTAAGTAACACTCATTGTATACTAGGTTGATATTTTGTGGTGTTTCATAACTGTAATTGTCAAATGAGTATTGCTATGTGTATACTGTGATGTCACTCTCCTGTATATTCTTATTATGTTTAGAGAATGCTATATGTATATATGTATGTACCTATAAGCCTAAGGGCTTCTGGATAATAAAGAATGAATGAAATAACACTTCCTCAAAATCATCTAGAAAAAAATATGAACACAAGTAATAATTCAGCTAAGTAGGGTAACGGTATAGGTACAAATGATCCTGCCGTTAATCCTGTAATTATTTGACGACAGGCCGACACCATCATAATGGTAATACTGCATATTTTGCGTTATGTTATAAGTTTAAAAATCATAATTCTAATATCAAAACACAATGTTCTGTTTTCGACACTTATATTAATAGTGTCTTCAGTTACAGTGCCGAAGTATGGGGCTCTGGATATTGAAAAGATACACATACAGATTTGTAAAAGGTTACTCGGAGTCAAGAAGAGTACCTGTACTAATTTAGTTTATTGTGAATTAGGAATATTACCATTGTCTGTATGTTAAAAATTGAAACATATTAAATATTGGTTAAACATAACTGAAACTTCGAATAATTGCATTTTAAGAATTGTTTACGAGAAAATACTTTTGTCAAATGATATTTGGATTTTATATATCCGCACTGAACTTAACACATTTGGATTAACTTATGTTGGGGACAATGTTAGCAATGATAGAAATATCTATATAATCATTGAGCAAAAACTTTTCGATATTTACCGGCAGGAAACATTAATAACCATCCAAACAACTCAGGACGGTTTCCTTTATCGACGTCTGATAGATAAATTGTCACTGCAAATATATTTAAGAAAACGAATTATTACCTATAGCTCTTTTTAGACTTAGCTCGCATAATTTAAATATTGAACAGGGAAAGACATTGAAGATTAATTTTATTCAGGTGCGAGTTTATTAAGCCTTAGTATTACAAACGACCAAGTGTTTTCAAATTGATTCAGGTATTTAATACTCAACACGTTCAGGAATTGAATAAAGTATAATCTTTTTAACACCTTTTTTCCTGTAATTGTACATTTCAGTATATCATATTTAATAAGAGATTTGTATCATGTGTATATGTAAAGAAATACTGTACCCGTTCATTAACTTTCTTATGTCATAAAAAAATCTATACACTGTTGTAAAATAATCATAATAAACACAACGTCGAAACATCGACGAGTATTTTCTATGTAGTAATCTGGAAGTTTATATCACTGTCACTACACTATGTTAATGCATTTTTATTGTTCTACTAGATTATATTTATTCGTGACATGAGCGTTGATATACATTGTATGTTACTGTATTAAATTTTGTTACTCTGTAAAATAAGTCATTAAAAGATATCATACTTTCATTATCATAGTAATAAACTAGTGTTATGACGTCACTGTATCATACCTTACGATTTTAGTGTATTTCAGTGTAATATGCTGTCGCTTATGATGTATGTCATTTGGTCGTACTGCACGAATAATGAGTATGCCATTGTAATATACTGTATTGTTATCACGTTTGCCATTTTAATATACTGTATTGTTATCACGTTTGCCATTGTAATATACTGTATTGTTAACACGTATGCCATTGTAATATACTGTATTGTTAACACGTATGCCATTGTAATATACTGTATTGTTATCACGATTGCCATTGTAATATACTGTATTGTTATCCCGTATGTCATTGTAATATACTGTATTGTTATCACGGTTGCCATTGTAATATACTGTATTGTTATCCCGTATGTCATTGTAATATACTGTATTGTTATCACGTATGTCATTGTACAATATGCATCACATTGTATTTGACCATTATTTTATACATATACCATTGTAAATTTGTAATATACTGTTCTATTTGAATGTCATTGTATGTCTACTCACAAAGGAAATAAAAATCTGAATCTGAATCTGAGAGTGGACCGCAGTCTGTGCCTCGAGGTATAGGTTTGTCTACCTGTTCGACGAATGGATTAAGGTTTTGAGTGATCGGGGACAAATCAGAGTTCGAGGAATACGGAGTATTCGAGCAATGGTAATTCGAGTTAACCGATATTAATATACAAAGAATATATAATATCACTGTCGGGACCAAGCGTTCTATTCGCGGTATATGGGATACTCGAGTAAGTGGGGTACGCTCACTGTCGTATCAGACACTGTATATGTTGGTCAACGATTGTATGATAAGTTTTCATTATGTTGTAAATACTGCGGGGAAATTACAAGGAAGGAACCATTAATCCAATGAGAATCAATTCAATAAGTCCATTTGTGTTGATAAGTGTATAATGTTAAGAGTATTTAACATATATAGGTAAATAGTATGAACTATGTATTTACGAACGACGTTGTTTTAATGAAACATTTTATAAAAGGGTGTCCGTTCAATAATGTAGAATATGTGTAACAGTAATTATTTTTTCTAAGCAAACATATTCTTAAATAAAACCCTCTTAAACTACAAATGTCTCTATCATGGTTCGCTGACCTATTTAATTGATGTTGGTGATAGGTTTGAGTCAACTACTCCACACCTTTATAACAGGAATATTTCTTTTTCTATTTATTACAGAAATATCTAGCTTGCTCAGACATAATTGAAAGCATTATATGTCGGAACCCCTCCCCCCTTGTTTTGCAAACTTTTATTAATTTTATAAGACAAGGTATTTCAAGTTACTATCCCTGATGCTAGCGCCCGGGTGGTCCTAATGTGGGAAGAAATCGGAGTAACTGGAGAAAGCCCATGTGGTCCGGCAGGTAGCCCCATACCTATTCAAGTTTGATCGGTGAGAAGAACCCCAGCCGCCTTAATTGGTGAGGGGCGAGTGTGTTATCCACTGATCAGATTAGTAACTCTTTGTTCTGATTATGTACATGGACATTTAAGATATATCTAAGTTAAATGTCTAAATGTGCCAAATTAGAAAATATCATTTTTTTATTTCACTGTTTGTCACGTTAAGGCCGAAACAGCGGCAAGGTCGCCATGCCTCCTTTTATTTCTAAACATTAAAGTATGACGTCAACAACCTTTAAACGTCAGTTTTGGGGAGTTACTCCACTCGAATTTGTAAAAAGAAAATATGTATCGTAAACACCGTTCAAAGACATTCACTTCGACAATGAAGTTAGATCGCTGTTGATTTTACTGCTTATTTCCAATCGTGTTTAATGATTAGTCAGCATATCACGCCATGCTGTGTTAAAGTGTCTTGCGAGGGAGATCTAAACATGATACGCATTTTTCAAACATTATTCCAATAAACTAGTATGTGGTACACAGTAGAGGCGGATCCAGAATGTGTTCGGGGTGGGGGATATGCTATTTAATTATATTAATGCATGGTTTTTAATGTGCTAATGTCCATTTATTAACAAAAAAAATAATACAAACTTTCTTGATTTAAAAGCAATTGAATGTGAATTTTATTGTCATGTATGCAAAGATATACAATAAAATCATCGTAAACTAGAATACCTTTGCCCTGTGGCTACGAACCACTGACCTTAAAGGAGCAAACGTCTCTATCATGGTTCACAGACCTATTTAATTGATGGTGGCCAAAGGTGTGAGTCAACTATTCCACACCTTTTTGAGGGTGGCGGGGTACATGAACAGATGGGGATGGAGGTTGGGTGGGGTTGCGGCTTTGGCCGTGGCATACATGTAGTACTTGGTGAGGGATGTTGTGGCTTGAGCAGTGTAATAGTAGTTATACACAACTGGAATCACCAGCAGTAATACAAAAACATCTATTCAGATAAGGTTGTTACGAGAACAAGTAAAGGAGATTGATAAATTATCCTTCAAACAGAAAATGTATCAGAGTGAAAATACATGAAACTAGAAAAAATAAAAATGATGCCGTATTCTGAACTACAGATAATTTTGCATGTACGCAAAATGTGTTAAAGGGTTATAATATATAGTTTTACTGCCCTCCCAAAAAAACTTAAACATATATTGGCCAAACATATATATCAGTGTTACAACTAACAAGAAAAGAAAAGAAAAAAGGAAAATATGACGTTGCTCACTTATGAAAGATATAGTGTGTACCTGTGTATGGGTATTATTATGAGTTTGCCCGTAATTAAGGACTAATTTGGTCTCACCCGATTAACAAACTATTACCTGTATAAAGCAAAACACCAAGCTATTGGCTATTTCAAAGACACGGGTACCTGGCAGACATAATGATATTTAATCTTAGTTTAAACGATGGTACAAGTATGTATATTTTACAAGTCCCATACAATATCTGGTACATGGCATGAAGGAGAGCGTGTTAGGTAGGGGATGCTCTCCACAGTGCTATGGTATCAGATACGAAACAATATAGGTATTTTGTGAATTGGATCGATGTATTTACGTCTAAGGGACCCCATTAGTATTAAGGCACACTGTGACTTTTTGGGTCATTTCAGATAAAGGCCTAATTAATTGAATCACATCCAGTTTTTTTAACACTCTGACTGAGTTCATTTGTATAGTTAATTATAAATAACATATATGAAAACACAAATATTAATGTCCAATTTGCAAACGTGGTATGGCTGCATTTTACCTATAAAATGCCCTAATCATTATAGATATTCTCATCTGTACTAGTGTAAAAGCCCTAATGCCTGGTTCGCCGCTGGAACAAAGGAAAGACGATGGGAGGCAGGTGGTATATAAAACGATATATTTGCATAATGATAATTATACTGTATATGTCTCTGATCAGCGACACCAATCGGTAACGGCTGGTCGTACGTCACGGATGAATGCCGAAAGAAGGTAATACTATCGACAGTAATCCTTAACGTTAGATCAGCGATCGACAGGTCCGGACAGGCATGCGTAGACGAAAGACATAAAACGGTCATAAAGATGGATTTCAAGGTGTATAGAATCCGTGCCGACAGCGAACGTTTGGACGATGTGGAATACATTATGTAATCGATATGTTTAAAGCACTGTATTTGAGTTGTAACTGAGATGTAGTTGAATATTAAAAACTGTCTGTAATCTTTTCAGCATATTGTATGTTATATATTATCCAACGGATGGTATCCCTATATCATTTGAATACGTATCAATTCCATTTAAAGACATATGTGTAGGGGCACAAAACCTTATACGATGTGCGCTGTACACATAGTGTGCGAACGATGTTTGGAGAGTGTGCGCGCCACGTGCGTATGATAGCGAACCGGGTGATCAAATTTCCCATACATCACGTGAGCACTATGGACGAACGGTGTGCGATAGTAATCGTGGTTGATGTAAATATAGATATGGCTCTCTTAAACTAAAGACGTTTTCGTGTTAATGTCTTTACAAACCTGATATTGAAATATGGTGTCATAGTTTAGATTGGACATATTGGGCATGGTGCGTGTACCAATAAGGTTTCTCCTCATCCGAGGCAGTCCAAGGTACATTATGAATAGAAGCTGTAGTCATTTGGATATAAACTATTATTTTTGTTCAGCGTTAGCACATCTTGGAGAATATGGTTGAAGGGAACTGTTTGATGCAACCCTCATACATGTTATAAAAGATGCATTTCAAACCTTATATTTGCGTTCCATTACATTCAAATCTATTTATTGGAAATAAGAAAAAATAGTGGGGTTTTTTCACGTAAAAAAGCAATACACCGTCCTGAAAACAGCATTAATTGAAAAGCCTTTTTTAGCGGGAAATATGATGTGTTGGCAATTGTGATGAAATACACGGTTGAACAATACACAAGTCGTTCCACTTTGCAACAAGTGGAGGGGGGGGGGGGGGGGGGGGGACTGTTGAATAACATAGTGAGGTCAGAGGTGTTATAACGGTGCATGCATTACTGTTAATATTACTACAAACCTGCTTTCATTGATTCCTAACAACATTTTTGAGTTGGTACTGTTATCTAGAGGGACTGCAACACAAATGTAAATATTGATATATGTGTTTTTGGTAACTGAATTAACTATTACAAATGTTTGGAACGATTTAAGACTTATACGATATTTATGAAGTAAATTTGTAAGGATGTACTTTCTTCTTTCTCCTGATGAATCCATACTATTTACGATTATTGAATATTGCGTTACATCCTCCATTTTGAATTAATTAAATAATGTAGTTTACAATACCGTATCTATAAATGACACAAATAAATAAGTTATCCAAACCATTTGCCAATGCCGTAGACAGAGGAAAGCTGTGTGTCATGAGGAGAAAATTAAATGACTAATGCAAGTCTGTAACTGCTGTATACTGATGCATAGACCTACCTCCTTAGATGGTGATGAACCTCCCGTCGCAATTGTTAGATAAAGGTTCACTGCAGCTCAGTTTCCTGTAAGTAAGAAAATGTTGTCAACTAAAATTGAATAAATTGTTACACGACAAATAGGCCATAGCAAAAGGATGAAGAGAAAAAAGAAGAAGATTTCCTAGATTCTACTCGAGTTCCTATCTTGCACTACAAGAGTGTCCCATGTTGACTAAGATTAATAATCACATAGTCGGGTGGTGCAGGGGAAACCGCACTAACTTTCTATCAACGCGGCCGAGGTTCGTTTCCCCAATCGGACGTGAACAGGTATTGGATTTTTTTCAGGTATTCCGGATTCGACAACGACCACGTGCACGCTTTTATCCGGCCAACAAAAGTGATATGCATACGTAAGAAGACTTGTTTCAAAATTATTGTAAAAAAGATAAATGTTTATATTTGTTTTTCATGTTGACAACGTAAACAAATGATGCAATCAGAGCTCCATGCTGTGTTTACAAATGTCGCTATGGTCAACAGGGTGATCCCATTCACGAATTATATACAATGTTTGAATATCTTTTTAAAAATGTCTGTAGTTGTCTCTTTTACACATCGGCATTTTTAAATGGTTCAAACGCGTATGATCTTCATGAAAACTCCGAAAATACGTTTTCTTTTACTATGAACGGGTTACCATTTAGTTGATCTTGACAAAATAGCATGTAACAATAGTACAATTGTGCTATATCGATCAACTCTGACAATTGTATACCCTATACCACTTTGTAATTAGACGTTTATATTTACAAATGTTGACGTTTTAAATGCGATTTTATGCTGATATTTAGGCGTGAAAAGAAAAAAAACGTTTTCTAGTTACCGTCTAAATTAAAATCAGTGAGACACATCTCAGGGTATGCTTAGCACTGGTTATCAGAAGTAAAATCTATAACGAAGTGTTCACATTTACATTGAGGGTGATCAATAACGGAGTAATTATATGTTTATGACAAACAGCATTATGATTATCCTTTCAACACATTTTGTTTTCTTTTCTTGAAAGCCAAATGCACAGTTTGTTTTCCATTTTATTTCATTCCTTAACATTTTTTTATAATAATTAATATCTGAAGTAGCTTGACTACCCTAAATTTTCGATAAAAAATATTTCTTTCTATAACTTTGACGTAAATGTGAACAAAATGAACATTAGAGTAAAAATGGTATCCATCCTCAATTTTGGCTTTACTCACTGCACAATGAATAAATAATGTTGCAAGCATACATTATCAACTAAACGTTGACATAAATAACCACGTGTTCCTTGTTCAACATTATAAAACAATTCTTGCCATCATTAAATATATTTTCAATTATATTTTATCTCATTTTATTACCATAACTACGCTAACCCTGATTTTGTCTATATCAGTTTTTTTATTAATTCATCTATTCATCGTTACATGGACAATTTCAAAGTAGAATAATTACCAAAACAAAACGTTCGTGATTCACGTCCCGTTCGACGTTATTTATTTATATATCATTGTCAAAAGACTATTTTACCAAAACTAAAACTAGTTCGGAGAAGAAATTTAATCAGAACTCCATTTGATTCTAAAATATTTGAAGTATGTATACATTTCTGCTGACAATGATCGTTGATCCCGCAATATTAGCCAAAATACCGGAGTGTCCCTTTCAGAGTACATTAATACATGTTCAAGGGCCTTCAATGTAAATGAGCTTGATAGTGTTTGCGTTCTATTTATAGAAGCAGGCGCCTGAAATACCAACTTATAGTAGAAATGAAAAGTGGATGCTGCAGTTGTGCGGTATATTGCGCACTATGACGTGCATACCTAGTGAACAGAATGTGCACTAGACAAAACACTGAGGTGCACTCCAGTTCACGTCAGTGTTAACTCCAGTGCACAACCATGTGAACTCCGGTGCACTACAGTGTTTACCAAAGTTTAAAAGACTAAAGTACATATTTCAATAATTGTTTATGATGAAATGGGTTCCTTCATGATATGAACATTGAAATTAAAAGGAAAATATCATTTGACTAAATATTTCATAGTATCGATACGCATATTGATTTTCTTCTGATTACTTAAAATTTCCATTAACATATACATGTACAAAGATAAATTGTACACTAACTCTAGTGGTTATGGAAAATATATAGATAGCTTTACTATTTCAGAGAAAAAAAATTAAAGTACACTTTATCATAGTTCAATTCACATCACATTCAATATCAATGTTGTATTGTCAGGGTGGGGGATCAGTAACTGTTATGTGATATGGGTAAATGTGGTAAGATTTGTTAAAGTTGTATATTTTTTTTTATGAAAGGTTTCTCAATAACACGACATCAAGAGAGTAATTTGCTTCTTTGTTTTATAAAAAAGGCCAGTGGCTTCATTAGTTCCATCGTATATACATATATAAACATATGCTTTACTGAGCCAAAATTGTTTATAAACAAATCAAGAACATATAACATTCCAGGAAAATCGTTTATTATGGCAAGGCATTGTATAATTAAAAGGTAAAGCTCAAGCTAAAGATGTGTAATTAATTAAAGTTCGTTAATCCCAAATTGCCTTCTTTTAGGAAAATTTAGAAATTAACTGTGAGTTAGTCTGATTTCGATTTCTTTGTTATATATGTAAATACGTCAGGTACATGTAAATGCTGCTGGTTAAATTAGAAAATACATCCCCAACCACCACCCCGTCGCTTGTGTCTACTGTGTTCACCACAATAACGTAGCAGGTATTACAGCTTGCCTGGTTGTACAGTAATTAATTACCACAGTATTACACAGTATTTTCCTTTTTAGAATACATGGCGTTACCTCCATGATATTTCGATATTCTTTCTCCAAAATTAATATACAGACAAAATCCTAATATTCACTATTATGTACTTGTTAATATAACGATAGACTTATACATTTTAAGTAGACGTAATACTGTTATTACTATGAAGGAACTTTACTGGTGATTTTGTCTTTAAGACAGAGTATTATCAACTTTAAACCATCAAACATGTACCATGGTTTTAATAGGTCATCACGCTTTATAGATATTTAGCTATTCACTTAAAAGGAAACTGCTTAAATCATTTTAAGAATATGAAAAGGTAACATCTTATATTCTATTTTTCATTGATAAATTGAGCAGTCGGTAAGGGGAGAAAATCATAGTATGAATAAACTGATTAAAATGCCAGACATAATATGATTAAGAAAATTACCTAGTGCACTGTAGTTCACTCTAGTGCACAAGGATGTGCACTAGGCTAACGAGTTACGTTTGCACCCCACTGTATTCGTTTTTTCAAAATGAAGAAACATTTTTTAAATTGATAGGATGATATAAAGTACATTGATATTTCCCTAAAAAGTGTCCCGTTATAGGTACAGTGACGTTGCATGGTGACCTCGCAGACAAATGTTTGTCACTCTCATGTGTTTAGTGTTATGTCATACACAGGTAGTTAGATTTTACGTGTTGACGAGGTAGCGAAATATTCCCCCCAGAAAGCTCATCGATACCGTTAATACACAGGTAGTTCAGGTTAACGCGGTGACCTTTTGATACGCTTTTATTGGAACCCCCAGTGCGTTTTACGAAGTATTTTAGGTATTTCTGAAAACATAAAGTCATAAATAATAGTGCAAACTTTGTTGCTATAGCAACAGTCTTGATTGATTTTTATATGACACACGCAATAAAAGAGGTTCTTCCATTTAACTTGTAGATTGACGTCAGAAGCTGTGCCGACCTAAACATACAAACCGCTGGGAAAAGCTGCGAGAAAATCGAGTTAGATACTGAGCACTAATCGCTGTGAGAAATGAGAATGATAATCAAGCAACAGAATAAATTGCTCAAAGTGTTTGATGTACTTTCTGGTAAATGAAATATTTTCAGAATAATTAGCAATGTTTTTGTTTTGTTTTTCGGTCTAACAGTTCTAAACAATGCCAAAGTTCACAAGGCAGTGGCGTGTAAAGGGTTGATACTTCACTTTCATTTCAGTATGTTGTTCATACCATTATTAAACCCCAGTTTATATAATATGGTGAGATAAAACAAACAAAAAACTCCATTATCGTTATACATATTGTCAGGTAAGTTGCATAATTGCAATATTATACCAATTAAAATCAATACAATCAGTAGAAATACCGCCAACCTAGAGAGTATTACAACTGTCTGTATTGCTGTATTGCAGTAAACAAGGACAGGAAATGATGCCGTATACCTAGCTAGATTGAGTTTAGCTTGCTAAAGTGTTTTTTAGTTAAGTTTTATGATTTTAAGTGGTTAACAGTTCCTCGTAAAATTACCTTGATAACAAAACAAAAATCAAATATAACTTATACTTACCTAAAATATACAGGGTGACCACGGACACGCTTCCTTACACTCGGGTTGCCATAGTGTGTCATACACGGGTAGCTGAATGCTGCATGTTGACCAGGTAGAACACAAACCTCTTTGGTGACCTTTATACAAAGATAGTAAAAGTATAATCAAAAACCTCCATTGCGTCTGCTTTCCTCTAATATTTCAGCATGAATAATGTTCAAACAATGCTACTTTCATGGTAATATAAAAGGTATACTCATGTGACATATGAGATCAATCGATTTGAGATAAACTTTTACAACAGACGTGACATTAACACAGAAGGATTTTTGTACTCCCGTGTATAAAAGTATTCAATGATATAGTGACCGCGAAATAAAAACTGTTCGGATTAGCTGTGACACAAACCCAGTATATACCGCACACTGTTAGGATTAGTTGTGACACAAACCCAGTAGATACCGCACACTGTTCGGATTAGCTGTGGCATAAATCCAGTAGATACCGCACACTGTTAAGATTAGCTGTGGCACAAACCAAGTAGATACCGCACACTGTTAGGATAAGCTGTGGCACAAACCCAGTAGATACCGCACACTGTTAAGATTAGCTGTTACACAAACCCAGTAGATACCGCACACTGTTAAAATTAGCTGTGACACAAACCAAGTAGATACCGCATACTGTTAAGATTAGCTGTGACACAAACCCATTAGATACCGCACACTGTTAAGATTAGCTGTGACACAAGCCCAGTAGTACTGCACACTGTTAGGATCAGCTTTGACACAAACCCAGTAGATACCGCACACTGTTAGGATTAGCTGTGACACAAACCAAGTAGATACCGCACACTGTTATATTTAAGATTAACTGTGACACAAAACCAGAAGATACCGCACAGTGTTAAGATTAGCTGTGACACAAACCCAGAAGATACCGCACTCTTATTGCAGACATAAATAAGGTTGAGAAACAATTAAAACGCTCTCTATGTTTAAGCCAGGGTAACGGTTGGTTGAACAAAAACGTTTCAGGGTCGGATACCTAAATCAAACGGAAAGCGACACGAGTCATAACGAAGAAGAATTAAGATAACGATACTTTATCTTTTAATACAGTTATGATAACGGCAAAGTATCCGTTCGGACATCCAAGTGGTTATCGTTCGCTTTGCTATCGTTTGTGTTGGCTGGATCTGCTTTAGCGGTCGCATCCATATATATTGGCTTTAGCGGTAGAATCGTATTGATTGACTTTTCCGATCGAGTATTTGACAGCCGTTTAATGTCTGCAGACTACGCATGCTTGTCCTGACCTATCGACCGCTGTCCCACCGTAACGGACGACTGCCGATTGTATTACCTACTGTTGGCAGTCATCCGTTACGTTCGATCAGCCGCTACCTACAACTTACAATGATTTCGCTGATCAGAGACATAGACATAAGTATTGTTATAGATGCAAATATATCATTTCAATCAGAGATGCATATTGTAATACCGTCCTCCCATAGTCTTTTCCTCGCTCCAGCGGTGAACAAGGTACTAGTTTAATTCGGTTCGACATCTGTCTAAAGCTTACCGGCAATAGATGATATAACAAGTTGTATAATGAGTGATAGCCTACGTCTCTATTCAGTTGGTCACTAACGGAAGGGTTGAGGTGTAGGGGATACATCACAATTTCTATTTTATGTTCCCGAAATTAAGAATTCGTTTGCCATCATGACTTTTACACGAATGAAGATGTGAAACTCTACAAGACCAAATGATATGATGTGTGTCAATCAACAAGTGTCTTCCCAATAACCAATATCTTGGTGTTTTGATGTACAGTATACAGGTAATATTAATGTTACCAGGTAAGACCAAAGTAGTCCTTAATCACGGGCACTATATACATTGTCATGCCGAATAACAGATAAAACTATAACATTAAAACAAATCTTATAAAATGGTTTAAGCTATTAATAGTTAATATTGTATAGTTATCATACTTGCTAAACACCTATGGTTGAAGTGAATTCCAGGTCCTAATTTGTTTTCTTACTAATCAAAGTTAACTTACAAAAACTAAATGGCATTTGCCACCACAACTACTGATACATGATTAATTTGATATATGAAGTTTGATTTGCTTGTAATGTCCTGTCTCAGGTCTCAATGAAAGTATCTGTTTTTATCGTTACAGTTAACTCATTTCATTGTTTTATCAATTGTTCTGCATATTTCCAATACTAAGGGCTGATTGCACATAAAAGGACATTTTTGGATAAGCATGCAACATAAGTAATATGATGATATTCAATTTGTGAAAGTTTCATACTTATCCAACAATGCCTTTTTACTTTAACAAACTCCTTTTCTTGTGTTATGGAATACAATGACTAAAGTGCATCTCCTTGCCTTCCACCATTTTGTTCCATACAATACAAGTCTTTATGAAAGTATGTAGATTACACAGGCTCAATATAATGTTATAGTAGTCAGAGGTGCGTATGACATGCTAGGCTGACCAGAAACCAGACAGTTCATGCTTTGAACACGCCAATAGAGACTAATTCGTACATGTATAGACGCGTGATGAAAATAATTCTGACATATGCATCTGTATGTGACAGGTATTGAGATATAATATATTTACAAATAGTTTTTTGTGTTTTAAGGATGTTCACCTCTGAGAAGTAAAACTATTCATGTGTTAAACTTTTTTTTTCTTATATGCATTTTTGGAAAAGGCAGTTATTGGTATAGCAGAAGATGCAAAAATGTATACATTTTTGTGTGCTCATTTTTGTGTTATGATCGGTCAAAGATACAAGTTTTACATAATATGTGATTTTAAGTGAACTTTGCTGTTGTGATCATTTACAGGACAATTTCACGCAACATATTCCGAGTTTGTTATCAGATACACATGTTTGTATGACTATTCGCAGAATTGACAAAATTAGTATTTTCATTTGAATTTTGAAAAATAAATTTTCTTAAACTTTATCTTTTAATTCAAAAGATCAATCTAAGTGGCCGCTACTCCTTAATTTTAAATGACAACATAATTGAAAATATTTGTTATTGGATAGAAAGAATTATACGTTTCTCTAATTAAAACAGGCATAAATATAAGAGGGACGTGTGCTTCTTTTTTTGTCCCATTACTATTTGTATATTTTTCCCAATTTCGGGGTCCAAAAAAAAAATTACGTTAAACTAAATTTGTAAATATAAATTATCATTTTTTTACTTTGTTGCAATTTTTTTCATTACATTGAACATTATTAAATTGAACAGCAAATGGAACTTGCTGCAATTCAAAATGGCGACACAATGACGATAACAGTGATTCAGCTATTGTACAAAAAAAAAAGGGAAATGTTGGCCTTTTGTGAAGCGTAAGAAATATACATTTTCAAAATGACCACCGAATTGGGTTTTTTTTAAATTCTTGTGAAAATAGCTTTACAAGCAATAGGCATCTAGATTATTAACACATTTTTCGGATGCGTGTTTGCTATTAAACATGATCATAAATTGATAAATATCATGAAAATCCCTTACATAAGATCAAAAAGAGATTTGAACGTGATTGAAACAAAGACGAGTAAATCTTCAAGTGACAATATTCGATGTTGTGACTTTTTAACCTATCGCTACCCACTTGCGAAAGTGTATACTCTCTAGATGGATTCGGACATATCACACATGTGACGTCACGCAGTCAGATATTAGGAAAGCCAAGCGGTAAAAGGTCAATTTGCAGCGTATTGATAAATCCGTACAGGCAAGTTTCAAACTGATCGTCGCATAGCAAGAGAACGCATTGCTCTATTCTTAACACGTTCACAGCTAATTATTGATAGGGCTAATACATCATATGAATATTGCATGATGATACGCTCCAGTTGACCTTTATATTTTATATGTGCATGTTTATTTGAAAAAGGTGATCAGACGAATACATATGTATGGAGTCAGCGTAAGGATAAGTTTAAGGCATGGTTTCAAGATAAAATATCAACGTTTTATGATCCTTATATATATTTATACAATTAGCCGCTATTTTTTTTTTATTAAAGTGACTGTTCAATATGGACCTTTGCTAATGGGCCACGTTTTGTTGCCTGATTGTATTGTGCAAGTCCCTATTTTATGTTGACCATACGATATTTTATGTAAAATGCTAGCAAGCAGAGTTGAGGATAGCAGCGCTGCAATCCAGGGATGATTTGGGGTATTGGAAGTCGTCCTGCAGGTAAAAGGACAATGATAATGTGCGAACACTTAAATAAACTTAAATGAGCATTTATCGATCACGCATCACTCTAAGCGTTCCATAGGCGTAATCAGCTAAGCCCGATATCAAATCTAACATGATTAACGATTATATATTATTGTAGGTCTGGAAATGCAACTAACAAATACATAGACCTGTGTCAAGATAATCCCTAATCTAGATGCTTCTGTAACATGATTTATTTCAGAATTTGATAATGTAACCGTGTATAATAGGAATACACCATACTAAGAGTACATATTCGTCATTAACTCCAACGATATTTCTATTATCTGAGACGTGCATCTATTTAGCTTATGATTGTTATATAATTATAATTTCCGTTTGAAACAATATTTAAACTTAGAACGCATAACTGTATCACTCATAAACATGTATATACGATAATCTCCATTACAATTTCATACGCAGGTAGCTTATTTCTTAATGTTGACAAGATTTTTTTTCTCCAGAAGTAGCTGTAATACCATCGCCAGCATATTATAAATTACGCTGTAAACACTGCCGCTATGGCAACCTGACATACATCTAAATACGTTGGTTCACAAAACAAACAAAGGCGCAATAACGTGACCTAAAAGCCGAGTTGATTTGTAGACACGAGTTTAAACTCTTACAGATTGTATCAATCAAATCATAAAAAAATTGCACTTAACTTTTAATGTTTATTATAATCCATATAAATTCCAATCTTGAGGTTTTAATAAAAGTGCTAAAAACTAACAGCCCATTTCCTTTTTACCAATGCCGTGCATTTCAGTCACAAATAGATGATCAAGAATATTCTAACAACTTACTCTGAATTACCAAAAGCCCAAGGGGGATGATATATGACCAGTAAAGCTTGCTGGTAAGGGCAACCAAGTTTGTTCCAATAAAGGACACCGACCCACTTTCATTATCACAGGGGTCAAATGATTGAAGAAAACTCAGATAACCTCTTTTAAATAATCAAAATCAACCGAATGATGGTATCTGGTCAGTAGTATGTTTTGATGAAGGGATACAGAGTTTGATAAAATGAATGACCTTCACTCCTTCTTCTGAATAACCGACAGACCCAAAGTTAAGACATTTGTCTAGTAGCTTAAAGTGATAAAGTTTGTTCAAATGAAAGACCTTTTACAAATAGTCAAGGCCAAATGGTTAAATATGTTAAACACTCAAAACAATTTCTCTTCAAAAACAAATGACTAAGGGTGATGTTAGTTAGCCAGTTACATGCTTAGATGAAGTAAAAATGATTGAGTCTGACTCAGGGGTCAACTATGTTCAAACTCGAAACAAATTCTTCTGAATAAACAAAATACATAGGGTGGTACCTTTTAGTCAGTCACATGCTCAGATAAACAGCTAGCAAGTATGTTGAGTGACCGTGACCCATTTTCAACGTTACATATGGTCAAATGTGTAGGAACATTTAAACGACCTTAGGTAGGCCCGGGGCATGAGGGCGTTTCTAAAAAATGTAAATCGAATCTTGAAGTCTTTGTTGACAAATTATTTCAAATGACAATTTGAATTAATTGCAAAGAACGGTGTAAGGTATATAGAACATGAATTGGGTTGTTATACATATAAGTTATATGATGATATTCAATTTGTGAAAGTTTCATACTTATCCAACAATGCCTTTTTACTTTAACAAACTCCGTTTCTTGTGTTTTGGAATATAATGACTAAAGTGCATCTCCTTGCAACATTACGGGATCATAATAAAGCGTATGTCCTTGACATACAATGGTGGTCATAAATTGTACGAAAGCATCTTAAGAAAAAGACCAAAAAATAATGATCAATGTAAATACACGATTGCTTATCATAATAGAGCAATATCTAACCAATTAGGCAAACCCTCGAACGCACACATTAATCTCTGCACAGTAACTACGTAATCGTGTGAAGCCGTTCAAGTATTTGAAGTAGACATGCCAAGATAGCGTGAGTTTAACCAGTTATACACCGTGCTCAAATCGATAAAAATATACCATTATTCCAATGGAGATTGTCAGAAATATTTATTTTAAGGCGCGAACGTGTCTGGTAAAGGTATAGCATATGCTGGTAAAACCATGACAGCTGTTGTTGTAAAGGTTGTTCAGGATACAAGGTTGT
Source organism: Mizuhopecten yessoensis (assembly GCF_002113885.1). Taxonomy (NCBI): domain Eukaryota; kingdom Metazoa; phylum Mollusca; class Bivalvia; order Pectinida; family Pectinidae; genus Mizuhopecten; species Mizuhopecten yessoensis. Next base: position 92,640 of record NW_018404961.1, read on the forward strand.
TAACGAACTGTACACTGAATCATATGCTGAACTGTGCATGAGACTATTGAAACAGAATTTAGCAACGAACGGCAAATCAAGTATTTATTGAATTAATAACGGAAACGTTGAATACATTCAAATTAGCCAAGATTATTTGTGTGTACAAAAGTGTAAATCAAAGTACAAACTATATTATACAATAATTAAATCATACTCAAATTCAGGTGGTCTGCATGTGTAAGTTAAGCGTAACACATACACTGATATGTTTTAATGGGATCTATGTTATCTGCTTGCACTTCTGAATAGCATTTTCAATAAGATATAAATGCTGTCATATTTGCCAATTTTTGGTATATTTGTGGTATCTGTATTTTAAAAATTACCTTTTCCATTTAAATTTTTTCAAGAAACAAAAATATAATTTTCATCAATGACAGAATAAGCAAAATTAACTCTTGGATCCACACAATTACCATATTTTAAACTTACTTTCAAATCTCATCCCTTAAGCATATTCAAAAGACATTAATGATGCCAACATTTCTTTAACTTCCATCACGTAACCCCGTTATTGTGTGCTTGTCTTGAACTTTTCTTACTCGGATTTTTTCCAATTGTCTTTTAATTTTGTAGACATTGTTGCTAAAATATGCAGTCGATCATTCCAGTAATGAAATTTAACATCGGCATTTTTGACTTTGTTAAAGCCAATTTAAGTTTCGACGTAATAAACATCCATATGTGGCGCGGCTCCAAAGCAGACTATTATAGATAATCCTTGTAAACTACGCCGATTTCAACCCAGTCCCGCTACCACCTCGGAAGCTTTAACATCTATTGATACAATGTTTTTTTCTTAGTAACGCTAAATATTAACTATCACTTATTATCCATGGGTAATGAGGGTTACGTGTTTCTAATTAATGGAGAAATCACTCTGTGTTAGGCCCAGATAATGTGTCCCCTATAGATACAACAGTCTCAATTTATTCAAAATTTGATTTGTCCTTCTTAAAAACATTTACAGCTTAAAATTGTTCAGAGTTGTAAAGATAGCTATACCTTTAAATGATCATCTGCAGTTGTCATTCCGTTCAACTCAGTGTTTCAATGAAATATGAGGTTGTAGAGAAGTAGTAATGAAAATTAGGAGAAATATAAAGGTGATTAAAAAGAGTGTTGTATGGTAACTATAAAAAAACTAACAAAATAATTGACAAAATTGATTGACATTACTAATTTCAACTGGTTACCATGGTAACCGCTTTGAAAACACAAATACCTATTCAGAATTACTGAAAAAAAGCTTTTGAATTTCGGTATATATATATACATGATTGTAAAATTAATTATCAACAAAACGCCTTGAGCACTTTCAGCTCTTCGAAGATTTTAGAGCTGACTACACAGATACCCATAATTTATCATGACTTTAGGAATGTACATGTCCCTCTGCTGTCAGTTCTATAATATAAATAAAAGCTGAGAAATAATAACAAAATTTGTGGTTCCCATGATGTACTTGCATATCAAATCTGGTTAATCAATGTGAACTAGAATATAAGATATAGGTCACTGTGACATACTGCTTGTGCATTGCATTTTCCAACCCAAACAAGATGTTTACATACCAAATCGCGTTGCTATAGGTAAAATAATATAAAGAATAAAGATATGCATGGACATTTTATTTCAAAGGATAATAGTTCCAAGTATAGATTGCAGTCACCTACATTGGAAGATGTACTTCAATACCGATTGTGGTTACTGAGGCTGAAATAGTATAGAAAACATGCCCCTGTTTTCAAAGGTTACAGTCAATTAACCATATGCTATGCCATATTTACCTTACTTTTACACTTGACACTCCACCATCCCAGGCTGTACATACAAACCAACTCTTGTTACTCAATGTGAAATATTATAGATGATATGATCTAGACAAATACTTTACAAAATAGGATATAACTTCCATTTGATCTAATAGCTTCATGATTTTAGGAGGAATACCATTTTTGTGTGAAATACTATTTTAAACCGAAAGGCAAATGTTCACTTATACACAGGCATACCTGAAGTCGACAAATTGGCCACGAAGACACACTTCTTTTACACCCAGGGTTTCATATTGTCTTCATACTCTGACAGTAAGATTATACATGTTGACCAGGTAGACAAATTAATCACAGTCAGAGTTCCTGATGACACATCACACTGTGGGGTATGGCTTTCCAGAAGTAGCTGATGGTACCCTCTCGAACATATCATACACTACCTTGTAAACACTGCCATTATGGTAACCTGACAGACATTTACTACGCTGATTCATAAAACAAACAATGATGCAATAACAAGACATAAAAGGCGACTTGATATGTAGGAACTTCTTGGCAAACTTCACGACCAGTATTTCTATGAAGGCAGAAATAATGAATGATGAAGTTAGATAACCTACTATCCATGGTGTACCTGCTTTCTATCGGTTTCTATACCTACATCATCTATTTATAGATTTCATAAACCAAACAATAAAAATATTTTCACTAGATGTTTTTAATTTTTATTGTAATCCATATAATTTCCAATCTTAAGGTTTTAATAAAAGTGCTAACAACTAACAACCTCTTGCCTTTTACCAATGCTGTGTCTTTCAGTCTGAACTAGACGATCAAACATATTCCAGCAAATTACTCTGAATTACCAAAAGCCCAAAGGTGATGATATCTGATAAGTAACTTGCTGATATGGAGAGCGATATTTTACCACTTTTCTTTTTCAATTTAAGGACCAAATTTCAACGTCACAGAGGTAAAAGATGTACAAATAATAATAATACGAAAAGAACGCAGGTATAAACAGGTACCAAAAAGACATTTAAAATTATTTAAACTGATATGATTCAATGAACTTACAACATAACCTATACTCTTAAGCCTCGTTGTGATCATGCAAGGGACTGGTTTATCTTAACATTGTTTAAGATTCACACATATATCATATTGGTAACTGTTTGACATATAGCCGTCTATGACCTATGTAGGTATAACTTGTCAGTGTTATAAGATGTGCAACTTACTTGTTTGATTAATTATTCATGTCCCCCCGGATGATAATTTGTTTTCAATGCAGATGGACAAGAGTACAAACAATGTGTCCTGATTTTCATGTCATTAAATATTCATATTTAACCATACATTACCCCATCCATAACAAAAAAACAAAAACAAAAAAGAGGAGGGTATCTTCTTCCTGTGGTCTGTTTGGTCACTCAACGATCAGTCTTTTTTACCTCCATTGTTTCATTTCCAAACAAAGCGAAAACGCATAGCAATGGTGTCTAGAAACTTATTAAAGAGATATGGATGATAAATACTCGCTTGATCGGTACTTAACAGTAAGCATACATTTAATACACAAAACATACATTACTGATAATGGGGTGGGTTTTGAAATGAATTGATTTGCCAGATATCCAATAAGTGATTAGATATATACTGATCTCTTTCAAATTGCATTATTTTCATGCATTTTGTCAAATTACCTCAAAGAACGTCAACAAAATCAACTTTTAAAATCAACATAATCAAACAAAACCAACGTCATTTACTCAAGAGTATTGAAACTGTTGGTCGGTCAGGATAGCAAGTGGCCGCTCAACCCAAAATAAAGAAAAACGAAAAAATAAATTTGAGGTATTAACGTGTTCAAGCTTAATTATTTTATTAGTATTATCGGTAAATATTAAATAATATTGAGCACCAAATTGCACCAATAGTACTTCTTTTAAGAATGCGTACCTGAAGTCTACACGTTGACCTCGTAGACGAATTTATTTTACTATCATGCGTTTAGGAATATGTCATACACAGGTAGCTAGATTTTAAATGTTGAAGAGCAGAAAAAATACTTGTGTTTCGAAGAGCTCCTTGATACCGTGAATACCCAGATAGTTAAGGTCTACGCGATGACCTATTGGTTCGCTTTTATCAGCCCCTCTTGTGTCTGTCGGTATCCGGTATCTCTTCCAACAACGACACATTGATAACTGTGTTGATATTGTCGCTATAGCAGCATGACGGACAGTCTAATACCTAATGCGTTTCTTCACAAAACAAACGAAATAAAATTCACGTGGCAGAAAGGCGAATCGAAGTTTGAAAACTTCTTGATTCATTTTTTATGACATACGTAATAAAAAAGGTTTTTTTTCTATACACAAGGGTAGATCGACGTTTAAGACTGCAACGATCTCCAAAGAGCAATCCTTTAAGATTAGCTGCGAGAAAACCCATGTAAATACTGAACACTAATCGGTTGCATGAATACAAATAAAATACAGTAAGAAAACGTTATATGTTCATACTTTTCTAGTGGTGTGCAAATTAAAATTTTCTATTAATCTTTCAATCCAAGAAACGTAATAATATTTTTCGAATAATTTCAAGTATCAAGAGAAGTATTTTTTTTTGGTTTTACTAGAGATTAGAAAAATAAAATGTTTTGATTACCAAACCATTTTCTTTGTACCAATATAATGCGTTATAGCCATCAAATTGGCAGATCAACAACTTGTTATATCTAATTTGGGAGGGACAATGCGGTAAAGATATTGTATCACTTACTGAGTGTTATATACCACACGTTCTTTCTATACCAGCATTGGTTGAATCAAATTAACGTGTTGTAGCCTATTTCCGATATTAACTCTTTTTATTATTTCTAAAATCATCAGATCCCATTTCCGTTTAATCATGTTACTGTAGCTGTAACGTCTGTCTGCGCTATGCCTGATACAGTACTTTGTACTTTTTGTTAATTATTTTGAATAGTTTTTTTTTTTTTTTTTTTTTTTCCTTTTTCAAGCGTTTTAAAAGATATGTTACTGTACATAGCATATGCACATACACCAATCATCATCATCATCATCATCATCATAAATCATCAGGATAATCATCATCATCATCATCATTATTACGTCATCATCATCATCATAACATTATCATTATCATCTTAAGTAGTTTGTACTTGACAATGGCAATATATACTTTTCATAAATTGGGAAAGCATATCAAACTTATAGCTTGAATAATATAACACATCTTGTTTACCTTTATAGCGACTGCACTGCACACGTAACCTTATGAGAATCATCAATGTTTGCAACATACCTTACCGATAACAGCTTAATACTTCCTAATTCCCATATCTACTTATAACGTCATAAACAAAGTAAGTCAATTATAGGTCAATTGCTTAGGCAAATATAATAATCTATATATGAGTATAACAGTAATTGTTACAAGGTATGTTTTACTTTTTAATATTTACTGAAAACGTCATATTTGAATTACGTTATACGGGAAGAAAGTCATCTTTTTATTGTTTTGAAGTCTATAAGTTGATGGTTAGTTTTTTGTTCAGATCTATTGTTTATTTTTGTGTATGTCCAACCACGTATGCGGACGGCAGACTTAACAGTAAGTGGACAGAAAAAAACTGTTACCCGAGCTTTGATAGTGAACAATCACTAAAGAGGGTAAAACATGTATGGATGCCGTGTAATGCAAAGCTGGACAGTCACACAGTCTAGTAGGTAATGGTGCAATAGATAGTATAATATATCACTTACTCTGTGTTTGCTAAATTGTATGCTAAATATTACTGAGCCGTGAAATATCATTTTAATATTTTGTACAGAAAGTATTGCCTGAATTGTGAGAGTATTAAATGTGACGGTTGGCTTGTGTATTGTTTGTGTGCAAGGCTTCCGGACAGGTGAAGAAAAAATCTGTAAACTGAGCAAGTACTAGGAAATAGGACACCTTGACCTTCCAATGCAACAGGTTAAGGTCAGGCCAGGTCAACAACATCACACAAGTAAAGGTCATACCTAATGCATCAATATCTTCGGAGATTTCAAAAGATTAGTGAAAATAGTGCTTTTGACAAAGTAAGAGCTGACATCAGCATCAACATCTTAGAATAAAAAGGCAGCTGATCAACGGCGTTAGCTTGACTGGAAATGTGTTCTCAGCAGAAGAACCCGGGTGCATATCGTCATAAGTGGAGATACAGGAATAGATAGGAAAGGGACTTTAATGTTGCATGTGCACTAATGACATAGACTGGTACCGTGCAGAAAGCTGTTTATGAACTTTGAACCGAACTGTTGCATAGAAACCTGTGTGTGGAAATTCACTTTAAGTAATTTTGGCAATATAAATGATGATACGAAAAGACCATGGAAAAAGGTCATTTTGATTTTGAAATATTTTTTTAATCAATACTTTCCAACAGATCACTGATTAAACACACACAATAAGCAACAACATATTACCAAAGTGTCAACAGAATCATAATTCTTACCAAAAATGATAAAACAGGGGCAGACAAAGGAAAGTTTCACATGGAGACCCTTGAAAGGAGAATAATACTATTTATTTAAGAAGGGAAAGCGTCTCTAACAACAACCGCCATGTTCGATGGGTCCATTTATAAAAACGTCAGGTTTTCACATCAAATTATCAGGTAGTGACAACAAAACAACAAGGCAATCTGATGAGAATTATTAAAAAATATCGACCTTTATGTCACACAAAGACCTACCATATGTGACTGCGAGATCATGATTGTTATCGTAGCAAAAGAACAGATGAGACATTTATTAAATCCGAATTTATATAATATGATGTGATAAACAGTTCAGGTTCATTTAAAATATACATTTTGTGAAATAAGCTGCATGATGGTAATGTCGTAACAAATAAAATCAACACAATCAGTAGATATACCACCACGAGAGTATCAAAACAGTGTGTATCACAGAGGCCCAAGACAGGGAATGATGGTATAACTCTAACAGATAACCGGTCTGGTTTGTTAAAACATTTTTTTTAAGTTTTATTATTTAAAGTGGTTTAGTGTCCCTCCTGAAATTACCTTGATAACGGAAAATGATTAAAAAAAAAAAATCCAGCTTATACGTACCTTAAGTCTACACGGTGACCACAGACACTCTGTTTTCTTTTACATTCGGGTTTTCATAGTGCGACATACACGGGTAGCTGAATTCTGCATATTGACCTTGTACAACAAATGCATGTAAGCCAGTGCTCCTTGGTTACCATGATACCAAGTATAAACAGAACTCCCGATTGGTCTGCTTTCCTCCAACATTAAACCATGAGTTATATGGCTGACATTCCAATGCGCCGACTCACAAAACAGATACAAAGCCAAATCATGTGACATATCATTAGATCAATCGTTTTGAGATAAACTTTTACAACAGAGGTGACATTAACAAAGTAGGATTTCTATACTCCCGGGTATTAAGGAATTCAAGGATGTACTGACCGCAAAATACAAACTGATAAGATAAATTTTGTCTCAAACGCAGTAGATACCGCGCACTTATTGCAAACAGAAATAAGAATGAGACACAATTCAAACAATTTTTTTTGTTTAAGATTGGGTAATGATTAGTTGAACAACGTTTTTGGATCAAATACCTAAATCAAACAAAAAACGACACGGATCATATAAACAAAAATGACGATAACGACATTTTATCTTTAATAACGATATAGCTATATTATAATAATGCACTGTCTTTCAGCGTCATATTAAGTTGTCATTACGACATAAAACCTTTTTTTTCGAACGAGATAACTAATCCTTTTAGTTAATAGTTTAAGTCGGTTTTACAACTTAAATTATTCTTCCATGTACAAACAGTTAGAATAGTCTTTGGAATTCGAAGCATCTACTGCAATAGAAAAAAAACTCAATAATTTAGTTCTACAAATGTTTCAAATAGTACCAACTATTTCCTGCTTCCTGATATTGTACACATTGGTCAACAACTAATGGAAATAAATGACTTTTTTCCATTTGTGAGGAAAAATACGGTATAGATTCGCTGTCAGTAGATGGGTACATAGCACGATTTCTTTTTACTTTTAAATGTCCCATGGCTGAATNAAACATTTTTTTTAAGTTTTATTATTTAAAGTGGTTTAGTGTCCCTCCTGAAATTACCTTGATAACGGAAAATGATTAAAAAAAAAAAA
>NW_018404961.1:110196-110288 GCF_002113885.1 Mizuhopecten yessoensis
TAAATAGAAAAGTACTACTTTCAGCATTTTTTTTTTATAAAATTCAACCTGAGAAGGAACGAAGTATATGTTGTTGAACAATGATAATCAAA
>NW_018404961.1:113492-113935 GCF_002113885.1 Mizuhopecten yessoensis
CTGTTTCGGAACGTGGAGCAAATCACCTTCTTATAGTCAATCTGCGAATCAAAATACAGTATAATTATGTTAAGATAATTTGTCACTACGTNATTTGTCACTACGTTAGTGTATTTTATTGATAGTTAACTTACTGTATAAAAAGGATTAAACAAATATGAAATAGAGGTATTACTGAAACACAAATACTTGAAATAAGCATAACAAACGGATGAAATAATAATGACACATTATATAGGTCTGGTATGGACATGTTAGTTTTACTAATCAGAGCAAGAGTAGGTAACGGGAAGGCTACCACAGACAGGAGGTGAGTGGGTGTTAGATATGAAGATGGTATTTGAGTTTGAAGCGGGGATATAGTTTAAGGATGTGTCGATAAAAAGAACGGATTTTTGCCTTGAGTAAGTGATTACTATTTCAGCGATTTTAGAAAAAAAAAA
>NW_018404961.1:115406-117774 GCF_002113885.1 Mizuhopecten yessoensis
CTTGACTTTCCAATGCAACAGGTTTAGGTCAGGCCAGGTCAACAACATCACACAAGTAAAGGTCATACCTAATGCATCAATATCTTAGGAGATTTCAAAAGATTAGTAAAAATAGTGCTTTTGACCAAGTAAGAGCTGACATCAGCATCAACATCTAACAATAAAAAGGCAGCTGATCAACGGTGTTAGCTTGACTGGAAATGGGTTCCCAGCAGAAGAACCCGGGTGTATATTGTCATAAGTGGAGATACAGGAATAGATAGGAAAGGGACTTTAATATTGCATGTGCACTAATGACATGAACTGGTACCGTGCAGGAACCTGTTTATGAACTTTGAACCGAACTGTTGCATAGGAACCTGTGTGTGGAAATTCACTTAAAGTAATTTTGGCAAAATAAATGATAATACGAAAAGACCATGGAAAAAGGTCATTTTAATTTTGAAATATTTTTTTAATCAATACTTTCCGACAGATCACTGATTAAACACACACAATAAGCAACAACATATTACCAAAGTGTCAACAGAATCATAATTCTTACCAAAAAATGATAAACCAGGGGTAGACAAATTAAAGTTTCACATGGAGACCCTTGAAAGGAGAATAATACTATTTATTTAAGAAGGGAAAGCGTCTCTAACAACAACCGCCATGTTCGATCGGTCCATTTATAAAAACGTCAGGTTTTCACATCAAATTATCAGGTAGTGACAACAAAACAACAAGGCAATCTGATGAGAATTATTAAACATTATATCGACCTTTATGTCACACAAAGACCTACCATATGTGACTGCGAGATCATGATTGTAGTCGTAGCAAAAGAACAGATGAGACATTTATTAAATCCGAATTTATATAATATGATGTGATAAACAGTTCAGGTTCATTTAAAATATACATTTTGTAAAAAAAGCTGCATGATGGTAATGTCGTAACAAATAAAATCAACACAATCAGTAGATATACCACCACAAGAGTATCAAAACAGTGTGTATCACAGAGGCCCAAGACAGGGAAAGGTGGTATAACTCTAACAAATAACCGGTCTGGTTTGTTAAAACATTTTTTTTTTAAGTTTTATTATTTAAAGTGGTTTAGTGTCCCTGCTGAAATTACCTTGATAACGGAAAATGATTAAAAAAAATCCAGCTTATACGTACCTTAAGTCTACACGGTGACCACAGACACTCTGTTTTCTTTTACATTCGGGTTTTCATAGTGCGACACACACGGGTAGCTTAATTCTTCAGATTGACCCTGTACAACAAATGCATTTAAGCCAGTGCTCGTTGGTGACCATGATACAAAGATAATCGAAGTATAAACAGACCTCCCGATTGGTCTGCTTTCCTCCAACATCAAACCATGAGTTATATGGCTGACATTCCAATGCGCCGACTCACAAAACAGATACAAAGCCAAATCCTGTGACATATCATCAGATCAATCGATTTGAGATAAACTTTTACAACAGAGGTGATATTAACAAAGTAGGATTTCTATACTCCCGTGTATTTAGGAATTCAAGGATGTACTGACCGCAAAATACAAACTGATAAGATAAATTGTGACTCAAACGCAGTAGATACCGCGCACTTATTGCAAACAGAAATAAGAATGAAACACAATTCAAACATTGTTTTATGTTTAAGATTGTTAATGATTAGTTGAACAACGTTTTTGGATCAAATACCTAAATCAAACAAAAAGCGGCACGGGTCATATAAACAAAAATGACGATTGGGACATTTTATCTTTAATAATGATATAGCTATATTATAATAATGCACTGTCTTTCAGCGTCATATTAAGTTGTCATTACGACATAAAACCTTTTTTTCGAACGAGATAACTAATCCTTTCAGTTAATAGTTTAAGTCGGTTTTACAACTTAAATTATTCTTCCATGTACAAACAGTTAGAATAGTCTTTGGAATTTGAAGCATCTACTGCAATAGAAAAAAACTCAATAATTTAGTTCTACAAATGTTTCAAATAGTACCAACTATTTCCTGCTTCCTGATATTGTACACATTGGTCAACAACTAATGGAAATAAGTGACTTTTTTCCATTTGTGAGGAAAAATACGGTATAGATTCGCTGTCAGTAGATGGGTACATAGCACGATTTCTTTTTACTTTTAAATGTCCCATGGCTGAATCATAATCACGTGGACTTTTGCAATATGTACTATTGGCTGTGCTTTCTTAATCTAATGGTTGGCTATAATCAGAACTGCCCGTTTCCTTTCTGTTTTACAAGAAGCAAATGTATGAATGTCCTTCAGCATATCTTCATAACGGTGCAAACACTACAACTTTAAGGGACATTACACTGCGCTGATTCACAAAGCAAATACAG
>NW_018404961.1:117943-151659 GCF_002113885.1 Mizuhopecten yessoensis
ATAAAAGATACCTTTGTCGTTATTACGAGAAATGAAGTCATTATAACGACAGACCTCTTTCGTTAATACGAAATAGCTGTGACGGTAATACAAAATAAGGTCAAACTGATGACCCCGTCAACGAATGCGGTACAGTCATAATACCTTTATGTATTTAACCCGTTTTGGATGGTAATCCCGTAAACAGAGCTCTCTCTGGTAACGCATACCGTAATGTACTTGTTGATAATTATGTGAAGATATGTTCTCTTGCATGTTCTATAAATAGAAAAGTACTACTTTCAGCAATTTTTATAAAATTCATCCTGAGAAGGAACCAAGTATATGTTGTTGAACAATGATAATCAAATTTACAAAACAACGGAAATATATAATGTAGCATTATGCGAACCTGACATCAAATATATTGTTTTTCCTTTATTTTGTTGTTGTTGTTGTTTACGGACGAGAAAGCAGAGCAACGGTGTTGTGCTCTATAGGATTCCATGCACTGATTACAGTGAGAAGTATACGATAATAAGGCTAAGATAGCATACCTTCCGTGTGTAAGCATATCTTATGTGTTGTGGACATATCCTCATATTTCATGAACTTATCAAATCCAACTGTTTTCATTGGCGCCACCTCTAGGATGCAGTTTCATCAAAATACATTTAATTTAGGAAGTTGAAAACGTTTCATCGTATCAAAGCCACTTCCCTTATATCCAGTAATATGTGGCTATTTGTTTCGGAACGTGGAGCAAATCACCTTCTTATAGTCAATCTGCGAATCAAAATACAGTATAATTCTGTTAAGATAATTTGTCACTACGTTAGTGTATTTTATTGATAGTTAACTTACTGTATAAAAAGGATTAAACAAATATGAAATAGAGGTATTACTGAAACACAAATACTTGAAATAAGCATAACAAACGGATGAAATAATAATGACACATTATATAGGTCTGGTATGGACATGTTAGTTTTACTAATCAGAGCAAGAGTAGGTAACGGGAAGGCTACCACAGACAGGAGGTGAGTGGGTGTTAGATATGAAGATGGTATTTGAGTTTGAAGCGGGGATATAGTTTAAGAATGTGTCGATAAAAAGAACGGATTTTTGCCTTGAGTAAGTGATTACTATTTCAGCGATTTTAGAAAAAAAAATGATAATTATAATAACTAATCTCATAATGGTCATTATTGCATTATTTATAGTGGTGTGCAAATTAAAGTTTTCTATTAATCTTTCGATCCAAGAAACGTAATAATATTTTTCGAATAATTTCAAGTATCTAGATAAGTATATTTTTTATTTTTTTTTAACAGATTAGAAAAATAAAATGTTTTAATTACCAAACCATTTTCTTTGTACCAATATTGTGCGTTATAGCCATCAAATTGGCAGAGCAACAACTTGTTATATCTAATTTGGGAGGAACAATGCGGTAAAGATATTGTGTCACTTACTGAGTGCTATACACCACACGTTCTTTCTATACGAGCATTGGTTGAATCACATTAACGTGTTGTAGCCTATTTCCGATATTAAGTCTTTTTATTATTTCTAAAATCATCAGATCCCATTTCCGTTTAAACAAGTTACTGTAGCTGTAACGTCTGTCTGCGCTATGCCTAATACAGTACTTTGTACTTTTTGTTAATTCTTTTGAATAGTTTTTATTTATTTTTCCTTTTTCAAGCGTTTTAAAAGATAGGTTACTGTACATAGCATATGCACACACACCAATCATCATCATCACCATCATCATCATAATAAATCATCAGGATAATAATCATCATCATCATCATTATTACGTCATCATCATCATTATAACATTATCATTATCATCTTAAGTACTTTGTACTTGACAATGACAATATATACTTTTCATAAATTGGGAAAGCATATCAAACTGTTAGCTTGAATAATATAATACATCCTGTTTACTTTTATAGCGCCTGCACTGCACACGTAACCTTATGAGAACCATCAATGTTTGCAACATATCTTACCGATAACAGTGTAATACTTCCTAATTTCCATATCTACTTATAACGTCATAAACAAAGTAAGTCAACTATAGGTCAATTGCTTAGGCAGATATAATAATATATATATGAGTATAACAGTAATTGTTACAAGGTATGTTTTACTTTTTAATATTTACTGATAACGTCATATTTGAATTACGTTATACGGGAAGAAAGTCATCTTTTTATTGTTTTGTGGTCTATAAGTTGATGGTTAGTTTTTTGTTCAGCTCTATTTTTGTGTATGTCCAACCACGTATGCGGACGGCAGACTTAACAGTAAATGGACAGAAAAAACTGTTACCCGAGCTTTGATAGTGAACAATCACTAAAGAAGGTAAAACATGTATGGATGCCGTGTAATGCAAAGCTGGACAGTCTAGTAGGTAATGGTGCAATAGATAGTATAATATATCACTTACTCTGTGTTTGCTAAATTGTATGCTAAATATTACTGAGCCGTGAAATATCATGTTAATCTTTTGTACAGAAAATATTGCCTGAATTGTGAGAGTATTAGTTGTGATGGTTGGCTTGTGCATTGTTTGTATGCAAAGCTTCCGAACAGGTGAAGACAAAATCTGTACACTGAGTAAGTACTAGGAAATAGGACACATTGACCTTTCAATGCAACAGGTTAAGGTCAGGCCAGGTCAACAACATCACACAAGTTAAGGTCATACCCAATGCATCAATATCTTAGGAGATTTCAAAAGATTAGTGAAAATAGTGCTCTTGACCAAGTAAGAGCTGACATCAGCATCAACATCTAACAATAGAAAGGCAGCTGATCAACGGCGTTAGCTTGACTGGAAATGGGTTCCCAGCAGAAGAACCCGGGTGCATATCGTCATAAGTGGAGATACAGGAATAGATAGGAAAGGGACTTTAATAGTGCATGTGCACTAATGACATAGGCTGGTTTCGTGCAGGAAGCTGTTTACGAACTTTGAACCGAACTGTTGCATAGGAACCTGTGTGTGGAAATTCACTTAAAGTAATTTTGGCAATATAAATGATAATACGAAAAGACCATGGAAAAAGGTCATTTTGATTTTGAAATATTTTTTTAATCAATACTTTCCGAAAGATCACTGATTAAACACACACAATAAGCAACAACATATTACCAAAGTGTCAACAGAATCATAATTCTTACCAAAAATGATAAAACAGGGGCAGACAAAGGAAAGTTTCACATGGAGACCCTTGAAAGGAGAATAATACCATTTAAGAAGGGAAAGCGTCTCTAACAACAACCGCCATGTTGGATCGGTCCATTTATAAAAACGTCAGGTCTTCACATCAAATTATCAGGTAGTGACAACAAAACAACAAGGCAATCTGATGAGAATTATTAAAAAATATCGACCTTTATGTCACACAAAGACATACCATATGTGACTGCGAGATCATGATTGTAGTCGTAGCAAAAGAACAGATGAGACATTTATTAAATCCGAATGTATATAATATGATGTGACTCTAACAGATAAACGGTCTGGTTTGCTAAAACCTTTTTTTTTTTTTTTTGAAGTTTTATTATTTGAAGTGGTTTAGTGTCCCTCCTGAAATCACCTTTATAACGGAAAATGATTAAAATATCCAGCTTATACCGACCTTAAGTCTACAAGGTGACCACAGACACTCTGTTTTCTTTTACATTCGGGTTTTCATAGTGCGACACACACGGGTAGCTGAATTCTGCATATTGACCTGGTATAACAAATGCATGTAAGCCAGTGCTCCTTGGTGACCATGATACAAAGATAATCGAAGTATAAACAGACATCCCGATTGGTCTGCTTTCCTCTAACATTAAACCATGAGTTATATGGCTGACATTCCAACCACATGTCCTTCCACTTCTTAGACGTTATAACTTTTTTTTCCAGCAAGACAATGCTCGACCGCATGTTGCCAGTGTCTGTCGTGATTTTCTCACAGCAAACAACGTTCAGCCTCTGGAATGGCCTCCATATAGCCCGACATGTCTCCCATTGAGCATCTGTGGGATGGCTGGGCAGGCGTATTAGGAAACGTCAAACCCCCCAACTAGCCGCGCCCAGTTGATCGCAGCATTAACACAAGAATGGAACAACATTCCCTTAAGGCGAATAAATGTTCTCATGAATTCAATGCATAGGAGAATCCGTGCAGGGATTCGTGCAAAAGGTGCCCACACCAGGTACTGAAGTGTCATTTTGTTTTTCGCGGGTATCCCACTTTGAGTAACTACTGATGACACGAGTGACGTCACACATACTTGTCCCTTCATATTGATATAAAATTTTGTACAAATTTCCAAAAATATCATAGGCTATTGATTGCATAATTTAATTGTGCGTTTCCTTTTTTGTTCAGTATATATTAACTGTATAAGTCCAATTTTTGTAAGACGGCTCCTATGCCTAATAATGCATTAACCTAACATTCATCGTACAGCATCACCAAGTCTGGACCGGAAGTGAGGTACTGTGCCACCGTCAGCCACACCAGCCCCTGACTATTCTATGAATTTGGTTTGTATATAAAACGAGATTGGGTGGTTTATATAGCTTGTTCCTCTTTGGACACAAATCAAAAGGATTGCCTATCACCATTATTTTGTTTTGAGGGTTCATATATCAGGACATCAAAACCGATACAAATTTAGATAACATACCAAATGGGTAATTGTTACCGCAGAGCCTTAATGCAGCCTCCTGTCAGGTCACGTGACCACGTGATTTACAGTACAGTACCGTGTGATAGATGGCAGTATATGAACCTTATTTGTTGTAATGCATCAGGTTTCAAACACATATGATTAATGACGTAAAGACAGCTTTATTTTTGACATAGGCTATTTTGTATGGATTTCAACCGAGGCAAGCATGAACCCAGGCACTTATTAGGCAGTCTTGGTATACACAAAGACAAGTTAATGTTTTGTTATGCATGTTATTCATACCATCATACTGATTCTAGACGTAACAAAAGTTACTACAACCACGGACAGAACAAACGAGAAGCCAAAGGGACACAAATATAAATGTATATGTTGACATATCTATATACGCGAATTTAAGCTGAACCTGTGCTCAACGGACACCTTTTTGTTTTATTTTTTTTTGTGAAAGAAATATATATTCACCCTATTTTTATAAACACGTCAGCTAGATTACTTAAACGAAAAAACATAACTTTCTTTGGAGTTCGGGCAGTGACACTGGTGTACGTAGGTACCATATACTTTGACAACATGCATTCTCCACTAATTGTTGATAGTTACTTTTCTGATATGATGTCAATTTTGAGTTTGCTATGTATCAGCTAAACAAATTAAGGATACCAAGAATTAATAATGCCTAAAATAAATTAGAAAGAAATGGAACTGTTATATGGGTTTTTAAATCTAGGAGGGATTAAAAGACAAAAATCGCAGGAATTAAATTACATTTTGTACAATAACATGTTTATCTGTCACCGAAATCAACATTCAAACTATTTCTGTGACATTTAGAAAAACTACTATTTTAATTCATAACTAGAATGTTTAAAATGTCATGTCGACTCACACACCAATTTCTTCCTTAACTTTGTCAGAGCAGCGAGGATTGATCTTGTATTTGGCTATCGTTAACTTGCATGCAGCTCCCTCGCAGGCACCCGAGCAAACCTCTTTTAAGGTAGCCGACGGGTACGTAAAGAGGCAAAAAAGATTTCCCCTTACTATTAGTCACCCTTGAAATCGAATAGACCCAAACACCGAATATAGCACCCCTATGGAGAAATAAGGAACCTTGACTTTAGACAACGGTACAAATAAATGATATTATGACAATTCAACCACATTTTCATCAATGGGACTTCTATTTCCATTTGCATGGCATTATCACTAGATAGCCAACACTTCTTGAAAGTCGTGTCGTTCATGGCACAAGAGACACAATTCTTAGAGTATCAATACAGAACAGACCGCAACTCAATGCAACATCTACATCTTTCTTGTTGAAAGGCAAGAATAATATCCTCTTATTGTGGGAGAAACCGGAGTACCCGGAGAAACCCCACGTGTCCGGGCAGGTGACCCCGTAGCTTGTTTCGTCCGATAGCGGAATCGAACCATGGCCGCCTTGTTTAAAGGCAAGAGCACTATCCTCTGCACCACCCGACCACAAAATCAAGAAATAAAAAGTTTACGCCTGATTTCTTCGTGAACTCGAATTTTTCTTACTGCATATTGAACATTTAAAATCGAGTTCATCGTGGAGGGCTACGACGGATCTCGGTGTTAACTGTATTCATCAGTGGCAGCATTTTTGACCTTTGTAAAAATCAAACCAATGGTAAAAGAAAGTAATTGTATTGATAATAAATTGTTGATTAGAACCGAAGTTTTGTTTGATATTCCAGGAACTATCTTATTTGCCAATCAACAACCGACAACACGCTGATGCATTTTTTATTATTTTTTTTTTTTAATTTTTGCAGACTGTCGAAACATTTTAATATTTAAGTATTGACGGTTTTAATAACATTTGGTTTTTAAGTCAACTTATAAAACATAATACATACGTAGAAAGTAGGTTTCGTTTTCCTTTGGCGTATTATCTAGAGAGTGAAATGCGACTATATATATATCATTGCTAAGGAATAAGAGTTATATCAGAATACAGTTAGCATCTCGTTAGTATCACGACATTAGTCCCTGGGGATTTGTCTGGAACCCATTTGGAAGCCTTAAAATAACAAGAAGAAAAAAAGGAAAATACAGTTGTGGGATCGCACAACGTTACACGATGTGCGGTATGCACACGATGCGTGCAAGGTGTTTAAACGATGTGTGAAGGAAGTGCGAACGATACAAAATTGGACGATCATTGCTTGCGCACATTTGTGTGCACTATGGAGGAACAATGTGCGATAACAATCGTGGTTGGTGTAAATTTAGGAATGCCTTAACAATATATACGGTTTCGTGTTTAAACAAATATACTTGATTTTTACGTATGTTTCTATATTTTACCTACATCTATAAGCTTATCTTTATGTCTATAATTTCTTAAAATTAGAAATCGTGTTTTCGGTATTTTTTAAACGACCTTAATCGACACGTGAAATTACAACACTGTCCCGTATACAGGTAAACATAGCCACTTTGTACATGTACCTAGACCGTAGTTTTCCCCCGCCCGGGGGTCTTGCGTATTTCATCGGGCCAGAAGTGTGAAGGGGAGCTAAAGGCAAACCGAATGCAAATAACAAATACTAAACGTACGATATCGCATATCAGCTCTATGTGCCATGTAAAACTCCGGTCAATCATCAAATTGTTATTTACCTGTTCTGTTATCTTGGAGCCAAACCAATTTAACGGTCACTGTAATACTGTGTTACATCCTCATGACTGTGATGAGAAATTACAGTAATACATACAGTTTTCGTTATTGCATACGAGCTTTCAGTATTTTTCTCATTCCGTAATATTGATCTACAAATTGTATCCAATCGCACAGTTGTGCGGAGAGAAGCGCACAACGGGGCAAACGATTGTTTAATCGCACAGATGTGCGGACGATGTGCGGACGGTGTGTGAACGATGTATGCACGTTGTGCGCAAGCTGTTTTTGGTGCGTTGTGCGGTCACACAACTGTAGTATGAATCGCAATGTACACAATACATATCCAAGCTTGTTGGGAGGATTTACACAACAATATGTTTACCAAGTTTCAGCCATTCACAATCACATGAAGAATCACTCGGATATTTGGTATGGAAGTTGTTTATGATAAGGGGGATTTGATAAAAGCAATAAGAAGCAGTTGAATTTGTTATCATTTCAAGGCAATGAAGTCATAGACTAGGTCTAAAAATATATTGTAAGTATGAGTAGACCAAGTCTAAGTGTCACAGACCAAACATATCAAGATACTTACCTTAAACTGGCATGTGACAAAAAAGAGGATTTGTCTTCACTCAGGGCGGAAAAGTGTCTTCCAAATCACTTCTGTCAGATCTATATGTTGATTTCGTATAACGATTCCTTTACGTGATATGTTCCTTATAGTTAATAATATAAATGGATTAATACTATGTGCTGACTTTGTAGACAAGCTCTCAACTATCACAGTTCCGTAATGTATTTGTACACAGGTAGTCATTGTCTATATGGACATTTCATGGACGGATCCACTTCATTGTTAGTGCACCGATGTCGTTATGAGGGTGAGGCCGTATTTGTCTCATTTTTACATGCCAGCATTAATAACTGCTAAACCCATACACATTGGCAGACAATCCGGTCAATTATATTTGGTATGAAACATGTTATAACTATACACAAGCTACACGTCAGTGGGTCTTGTAATACGAAGATAACATGTAACAATAGTATAATCGTGATATCTTGATCAACTCTGGCAATTACATACACACAGACACATTAGTAAAAGATGATGTTCTTTGCGTGAATGCATACCGATAAGTAAACCTCAGGTAAAACAAACGGTGATTTTGTCGATCAGAGTTATCCTGAATTACACAAACTGATTACACACTAAGCACTGATTAAAAGCAGAAAAAATATTGATATCAGAAGACGTTTAGATAGAGCTTTCTATGTAGAACGGTATTAACACATATTGTTTATCCCAAAACTTTAACACTCCAACTCTTCATATTTACTTTTATTTAGCAACAACCATTCCAATTTGTATTTATGATTTTAAAAATGATGCTACAAAATACCGATCAATTTCCTTCTAAAAAGTGTCGTGTACTTCTGTAAGAAACACTCGAGATTCCACCTATATATATAATTACATATTTAAAGTAACTTCACCTTAATTTCGTTTTTAAAATTATAGTGCATTTGGTAAAGTAGCGCACAAATTTAGCAACACCTGTTCGAATCGTAGTTTAACCACTTTCTGCTTTATTATTTTTAATATTTTGTATGTTTCAAAATTGATTCATGACAGTCCGGCTAGGTATGAATTTCTATTCAGATATTATTCATCAAACAAATAGTCATGCGGGAGAGAATACTCCAATGCATTGTTTTTGGTACGGGGACCCTTAAAGAAAATTATATTTCATTCCGGATGTGGATGCGTTTGTTTCACGATTCATGTGTAGATGAGGCACGGGCATGTTAAACCAGATATGGGGCTATGTGATAGAGGATGATACGGTAACGTAGATACAGTGTATCATATCGCATCACAATTTAGCGCTTTCCCTCCTTAAACTATTCCGATAAATTATGACCTCTCTTATGAAATGTTTCGATATTGTTTTCTATTGCTTATACTGTGAGCACGCGTCTATATGTTTAGATTCAATAACACGCTGAATGTAGAGTGCGTTACAGTACGTTTACAGTATCGGGGTAGGACTAATTGACGCAAAGTCGGGATTTGATCGTTAACACAGGACATACAATTGTGTACAATATAACTTGACGATGACCAGAATACGAGATTGTATTATAAAAAAAAACGATGAGGTCATCTGATGGAGAGTTTCAGATAATCGTTATAAACATCAAATCGCCCTATTCATTGAAAACATTTTTGCAATGTACCAAAAACCACAGACATATCTTTTAATTTGGAACACTCAAAGGACTCCAACTTTGTACCATAGCAATCAAGAAAAAATTACTGTGTCGCCGTTTTACAACGTCAATTCTGCGAATCTTATTGTATTTGTGTTTTCATTGTTTGTTTAAAGGGACATCACGTGAAGAGCCATATCTTTTTAATGAATATATATGCTGTATGCACTTCCACTTATGTTACCTCGCTATCCCCATGTTTATAGTCCGTTCCAAATGTCCAGTTTGACCACTTGACTTGTTCGGGAAAGCCCTGCTAAAAATAGCGCCTGGCGGTTTTGAAACGCTCGGGTGGTCTGAACGAGATCCAATGGGAACCCCGGAGAGGGGCCGTCAGACAACTGCAACTTCTTACCGCACTATGAAAACAAGTAACATGATTTCTAAGTCCGTGTTGAAACTTATTGATTCAGTAATTATTCATCATCAGAAGTTAATTGCACACATGCCAATAATCAGAATTTAAATGAGGAAATATTTGTTGGCATTTCGGCATTTTTTATAGACACCAGAAACTATCTATTATCGGAATGTGATAGGTACAAATGGAACGGGGCTAAACATCTTCCCTCAACCAAAGGACAAACCTTTCTGTAAAAAAGGAATTTCACGAGACGAAAATCCCTTTTCAATTGTTTTCACAAAGTGTATATGTATTGACAAGTATAAAAAAAGAGAAACGTTTGTACAACTCAATGTGTCTGGCCACTTTTTTATATATATGCATGCATACTCTCTTTCTCACTTACACTGTCTCTATACACTAACACTTAGTAAGTCATGTTAGCTATCACACACAATAAACATTTCTGGCAAAACCACTACGTGTACATGTGAATATGTGTCATATATGGAATGTGTTGAGATACTTGAAAATTATGTTTTCAATACTTTACATAGATTAAAGCATACTTTTAAATGGACCTTTTTATGTTAAGACAACTTTTCTTTAAGGTGGCCCCACACATCGTCATCAGCGTCCATTTTCGTGACGTACTTCCGGAAAAAGTACAGCTTGGACTCATACACCGTGTCGTCATTTCCGTATTGCGTATCGGGCATTCAATATCGTAGCGCAACTTATAGTAACATCTGGGCCGTTTTCGTTTAAACGGTCAAACCGATCGGACCACTGTTGTTCGTTTATTACATAAGGTCGGACCTAGTAATATTATGCTGCTTTCAGGCGAGCCTTGAGAAAGCCTTGCAAGGCCTGCATACACATTTGCAGGTCCGCCAGGATTTATACCCGAAATTGTTACATTTATAAACGGTCAAACCGGTTGTTCCGAATAAACGAGCAGGCCCCTGGTAAACAATAGTTCACGTGCGTGCCGATGATGTGTCAACACCCGATATCGAGATTTTACCGGGAAATGTATAATCACACGTACTTCAGGAATAAAGCTTTCCAATTCATAGACATAAAAAGACTCACGGGAAGACAGTGACATGAGACCAGACGACCTCAAGAATCACATGGAATGCGGACGTACCGACATCACATGTGCATATCACGTGCTTACACGAGTTCATAATTAGCTCGAGGTTGTTACGATTTTCGCTGTTGAGGGAGTTTCGCTCTCTCGATTAAATCGTGTTTACAAACGTAGTCTACTTACTCTGAGAAAATAATGTTTTGTAAAATATCAAGATACCTATGAAATGCATGTGTGAGTGCACGTGAGAACGGCATACCATGCGATGTCACATATGTACCTGACATGTAATTATAAATATACCGTGGTTAGCGGACTGTGGAATGGTTTCCAAAGTGTACATGACTGAGGGTAATTTGGTTCCATTAAAGAACAATAAATTGATGATTTTGATATCATATTTTTGATGTATTTCCATCATTTTTGTTATACGTAAACAGAGACAACTGTCATTGTGTAAATGTCACCCCTCCGCAAAAGGTTCCGATTTTTTTCAAGGAAGATAGCTCTCACCCGGATCAAAGTGATTGTAAAATGTAAAATAAATTAGTTATAAAGCAATTGTGTATATTCTGTTCAATTTCCCATTCTATATGTTCCCATCTGTGTGTCCTGTTTGCTTTTAGCTTGTAGATAATCACTTTTATCCGTACAAATTCAATAAAAAACACTTTGTGTAACATGTGTTACATATTTTGCGATAAATAAAATATTTTAGGGTTAATTAGAAAAGCTTTTCATTTTATTATTGTTGTGATTGTTCCGAACAATGCCACACACACACAAAAAACGGAAAATATTAAAATTGACGAAAATTTTATTTTTTTGGTATTTTTTTCCAAAAAAGTCCCCAAACTATCGGAATGTATAGATTTTTATAAAATCAACTCTACATGGTTGCATAACCATTACATGAAAGTTTCAACGAATTTTGCTGGTTAATTGCGAAAGTGTGGAGTTACCTTAATCAGTTGTTTTTGTCCGAAAAAGAAGCCGTAGTTATCGGCAGCACGCGTCAATTTTACAACGTAAACAAATGACTTTTTCCCATTTTCAATGCGTATTCCGATTGTATCTGAAGTCGAAAATTAACTATTTATAGAGAAAAAAATGTTGCATGATCATACATTCTAAGTCAACACATGTGAAACAGGAACTTTTGAAACATAACGATTTAAAAAATATTGTTGTTATGCGATCCTATTTACTATAAGTAGATTCTCTTGCCTCATGTATTCATTCCTGAACCGTCATTTTGACATATTTAAATTTTGCATGTAAATAAAATAAAAAACGTTTACTTCAGCAAAATAATTAAATCATACCATTTTACTGAACCCGGGGATATTATAAATCATGTAAATATAATAGCGCACGTATCTCATTTGACAAAACAGTTATCTCTTGGACGGCTTCATAGCAAAATCAAACTAACCAGTCAATTACCCCTCGCATAAACTACTGTATATAGAAACACAAAGTAAACTCAGACAAAGATACTTGCGAGGTTAATAGTTTTAGATATTTATTCATAACATAAACAGCATTTCTGTCGATTCCATTTCAGCTTTAACCGGCTATCCGAAAGAATACATGCATTGTACTAACTGCTAGTGCAGTTTGTTTTTGCTTTGAATACTTCCGACCTGCAATAATGATTCCGTAACGTAATCCTTGCGTTATCTTTTGACCATTTGGCAACTTCTCGCTTCGTAGCTGACGCAGTAACGGTTTCCTCACACGGCTATACATTTTATTTACACTGAAATGCTGTGCTATGCGCATGCGCTAGTAGAGGGAAATCCCTGAACAAAACGTTGGTCAAACAGGGAGAAATACCGATGATCATCTTAAAATAATTCATGTTTATGAATATATATCAGCCAAATCCGATCGTTATTTTTTTCCATAAGGAGAATCACTTGATATGGTTATGAAGTATTTGAAAAAAGACAAAATAAATATACACTTCTCCGTAATGCCCCTTTAATTATTTGCTATTTGCTACTCTTTATTTGTTTTATTTCGTGACGTTCATATATTGTTAATTTAAGAATAACAATTTTATGATTTTTACTTAAAAAGCCTAACATTAATGTGGTCAATGTATGGAAAATAATATACTGCTTCTGTTTCATGTCAACGATCCACAAACACTGTTAAACACCGATTTTTTTTCACTAAGTGATGTCTGGTTCTAGCTCATTCATTTAACTTAACTTACAAATGTCCGAGGCACGGTAGTCTGGTGGTAGGATGGCGGGCTCGTGACCGAATGATTGTGGGATCGAGTCACGTCACGGCACTGTGTTGTGTCTTTGAACTATTACCACGGATAATAATTTGTGAACCACTATGAGACGATCTACGACCTAGATTGTGATAAAGCGATATATACAAAACCTCGAATTATTAATATTATTTATTAATCAACGTTTCATAAGTTTACAGTTCGTAGTCTTTTTTTTATAATCATATTGTCGACTGTTCAAATCTACCGACATCCGTCGTCCGTGTTCACTGGTCCTTCCGTCAATTGTCTGTCCTTAAACAATTATTGAAATGTATGGGAATTTAACACAGGTATGCAAATGTGCATTCATATTATCTGCGTTAATTTCATTTCAAAGATGGAACATACGTTGTTAAAAACTAAACTTTGTTTACCAAGTGATCGGTTATTTCAGCATTTTTTTTTACTTTTCAATATCGGATTACAGCATCATAGTAAGATTCAAAATATAAATATAGAGTATGGATACATTAATTATGTAGAATGCACTTCGTCTAGAAATAATGATTTTTCTTTATTTTTCAGTTAAGATACTGAACCTAGATGATAGTCCTAATCAGAACGACAGCACTTTACAATTGATACTGTCATTACTATCGAATGTATTTACATATGACACCGTCATCATACTACAATCAATTTCAGTACATAGTACTTGGTGAAAGTTATCGCTGATATCGAACACAGGAGCTGGCAGAATGTTTAAATATCCAAGTAATGGCGCAAACTTAAACAAGTGTCTCATTGAAATCGTAATAATGGTGATTGCGACTGCGAAAATTAGGGACAAATGCGGCTGACGGCATAATGAGAAAAAGACGTCTAAAGTCACGAGACATAGTTTCCCATACATTCTGCATGTGGTTGGAATGTGATTATTATTAAAGCTTGTGTGTTTCTGTTATTATTCAGGAGTATTAAATATGACCGTATGATGATTTTATGATGTTATAAATCGAAATGAGTCGGACATCGGTCATTTACTTACTCAGTGTAAAATTACCGCCGTAATATAGGCTAAATATAGCGTGTAATCGGAAGTCGAATGGAAGGCGACTCCAGACTATTTTCCGGTCGATGACCTTGTTGTGATAGACGTCGTGCCACACTTCATTTTGTTTCACTAGTGCTATAAGGATATATTATTTGTTCATAGCTCAATATCAATATGTTGTGTAAAACATCGGAAGATGTTGCTTCATAGGAGGGGTTATCGTACAAGTTTTTTTTTTTCTTGTAGCGTTAATTCTTAGATCCAACGTTAGCCTACATGATTATGATCACAGGGACTTGTCGCCGCCGGTAATGCCGGCGCGGCATTTTTTGTCGTGTTATGATATGAAACTATATGATACTATCTTCACATTCGTATGTGGCTAAGGTTAGATATTACATATTGTGAATATTATTCAGCAATGGCCTGTGGTTTGACTTTGTGCCAACCATGAGTTAAAACTTTCAATATGAGTCAACTGTCAGTGGCGACTAATAGCAGTACCTGTAGTATACCAGTCAAAATAGTCTGATAGCGAGGACAAATTTAATTATGAATCTGATGTTTCTGCAGATAATGAACAAGATGTATCGTTTTTGTCGATAGAGCCAAATAATGGGAACGAGTTTGAAATTATTTTTATTTTATATATGATCCGTTTTTTGGTATATTGCATTAATTGCATGTAACTGCAATGTTGATGTGACATTGCAATTTGACTTGCATTATTTGGGTAATTTATTATGTTGGAAAATGTGCCCTAATATACTGAGAGACCTAATTCAAAAGACATGACTATTCCAAAAATAGTGTTGCTGTATCATGTGTGTATACTGGTATTTATTTATTTATTTAAGATAATCTACATTACTTGTAAGTAATATCTGACCTGCTGGTGTGGCAATTATATCCATAATTGTTCTAAATCAAAGATCAATCACTTATTTCGCTACAATGAAATGTGAATGTTGCAAATTGTGTATATCAGCATTTCCAAAAAAAAAGATATCTGACTGTGGATTATCTCCCTTTATTGTATATTATATAATTATGACGAATTCATCTTAATGTTGCTAGAGCTATATTTTAAATACTTCAGTGAGTCCAATAACCAGACTCTGATAATTAAAAGATAATAGTTGAATGACAATTATGAAAGCAAAACAAAATTGTGATTTCAAAAAAATATATGAATCGAATGATTATCTCCCTTATTGTGTCTACCATCTTGTTGGTATTTGCCTATATATGAAAAACATTTTTGTTCCAACTAGATATTGTTAATCCTATATCCTATACCTACATACTGTTTTTAACTCAACCATTTTGTAGGATCATAATATACATATTGACTATACATACGTATACCATTGAGACTGAGACAAAGTTGTGAACTTTGTATTTTTACTATTTCTACCATTAAGTTTTATCTATCAATTATCTCCCTTTATTGTAAATCATTTCGATATGTTCTGTTGATAGCGTTTATGAACGATACATACCAAATTTTGCAGTTGATAGCTGTTTTAAATATATTTAACTTAGTTATATTTAATTCTACCTTGTTGTAATTACATTAACGTTACGTGACTGTGATGTTATATAAAATACAGTCGTTTGTATAATGTCCTTATTTGATTTTGCGTTTTTGTTCAAATTGCATGTTAGATGATCGTGATTTTCTCCGTAATGGTAATAGATTGGCACCTATATATATATATATATTTTATTTCTCACATTGTGGACTTCCAGCAAACCAAATAATCTCAATTTCTGATTTTACCTCATCGACGTAACAGTGCCATATATTTTTGTCAGTTCGTATTGCATATTTCGGTAGTTATTTCTTTTGTTGACGCTGTCATTTGTAATGTTCGAAAAAAAGTCATAAATAAACTGTCAACACATCACTAAAATGAAAGGAACATCAACGGCATAGAAGTGGAATCACTCTCGTATAAACACAGAAGTTACTACAGCATTTCCCAAAAAAACAAAACAGAAACCAGACAAATAGAAAGATGTTTTTCGATTTATTTTTCAGTTTGATTTAATGGTGGACATGGATAGTACATTGCTCCAAAATGAAACACCAAACATGCTGCAATAAATGAGGTGACATTATCATCACGCGGGAAACTGTTACGTTTACATTTTACTCCAATCACTCTTACAATATACAAACATTATCACGGTGTTGGGTTCGTGTTATAATGATTTATTATTTCCATTCATAAATATTAAGGATCCCTGTCTTACTGCGGGCTAAACAGAAGATAACCAATGTATAGGTTTCCATATATACAGTACCCTCTCCCTAATTTCATTCTGGATATACTTGAAGAGGATTGGCCAGGAATTCATCGCTGAGCAAGAGGTTCCAATTCAGGTCAATCCCGACTTACGTTTACTCCCAGGATTCCTTTAATTTTTAATTTATAACATATTATTTTTTGTTACTGTCAATGTTTTACACAATTATGCTTCCTTTCAGGATTGATTCGATTACGCTATTGTCATGCAGGTACCACAAACCCCTTCCAATTTCTAGTTGAATAGTTTGGTCGTGGTGCAGGGATCCTTAACAATACTCACTTAACATACAAGCGTTATGTTAAGGCATTAACGTTTTACCACAATTGTACAGTGTTGAATTATTACACAACAACAAATTAAAAAAAGCGGAAAAAAAATGATTAATATGAACAATTGATGCATCTATCATAAAAGGGATAATTGACAATTATTCTACACAGATAGAAGTACATGGCTCTCAGCCAAGTAAGGCATTTTATTTTTAAACGCATCCTAATCTGACAAGTAACACGTATCAACAACTGCGGATTCATCTGGCAAGGCTGCAATTTCAAAAAGGTTTGTTTTTTAACCAAAAAAATCAGAATATGAACATAAAGTATATGTTTTTGCAATTACGAAATAACATACAATAAACGCTGATTACCACGTAGTCTTCCATGCGTGTCAAGATATTGTTTTGCGATGAAATTATACCAATCTATGATGATGAATCCAATATAATACACCATTGATTCAGCTTAATGATGTAATTTTATGAATATGAATACTGAGGTATGTAAAACGCAGAACTTAAACACCAACTATACAGTGTATTAACCTTTGGTCAGGTATTTGACATTGACATCACAAAGAAAATGTAAAGTGTTACCATTAAAATGTATGTCCTTGATAAACTGAAATGTAAACTTCGACTTATTGTTTTCTATTATGGATTTGTCAAAGAGAAAATGTACAAAACGCATCGAGTATATTGAATAATTATGTGTCCGTTGTTTGAGAAGTAAGGTTTGGACAAGGACACGAACTAAATACGACGATCTTAAATAAAGTCACATTTGTATCACAGTGTCCCTAATACCTTAGTTTTAGTTAATTGCAACTGTTATGATAAACAAAGTCGAACCTTGCTACTTCAGAATGTAGTTAAACAATACTGCACAGACTCATTTATCCGGACTGTTCATTACAATACAGCTATCAAAAATCTACACCAGACCTACTTAAATTGACACATACATTATTTTATACTAGAACACGTTTGTACTCAGTGGTGTATTTAGCAACAACAAAACAGTTAAGGGTCGTGTTACAAAACTAGGTTTTCCAAAATAAAATCATGTTGTGGCAAACAAGCCAATGCATTCAAATGAAACATAAGGTACAATTAAGACATTTCGTCCAAGATATTTAAACTTTCAAATTACAAATTTGGAATGTTTCGACTGCCTATGGTAGTTCATGTTCAAGTAAAGTATGGTTTCTAAGATATTTGTTTCTTAAAAAGAACACTTATTTTTGAATAACAACTCGTCCGTTTTAACGGCAACGAATATCCTTTATCGCAGGCGTTTGAATACGCGTTTATTGCTATTGATTATTAACAAGCAAATTGCCACAAAAAACACATTGAACTGTATAGATATGATGCTGAGCTTCAATTAACATATACAAACATATTATTATTTCCGCTGTATAGACCAGAAACCAACAAATTAGCATGCCTATAAGTACCCAATTAACTTCATCAAAGAATTGGGGTCTCTTTTTGAGAAAAGCTTATTTGAAACCCGTGTACCATAAACACTCACAGGGCTAAACACGAATAATTATTCAAAAAGAAAATCAAAATACTAAAAGAGGTTAATTGTTATGTCTCTACAGAAAATGCACCTATTCATTAAAAAACAAAATGTGTCGTATTCTGGCAGTGAATCAAACTTGATAGCGTTACACTTTTTGAGTCGTGTTAAAGTATACATGAGTTGCTATCAATTTTAAAATCCATTTTGTGAGATGATTTTGAAAAAAAATGTATTAATGAAACATACTGTAAATCACTTTATTTCTGGAGAGATTAATGTTCACATTTATTTGCGAATCGGAATTTTCTGTTAATTTTAATTCCATTGTAATTAATATCAGTATTGATAGTCAATATTAGAATGCCATAATTTAAGCAAATACATTAGTATACGTTATTACGGCAATTCGCCGTACCCAGACAGTTCACCATGGAAATGGATGGACTACGATGATCTGAAGTAAAATGAACGGTCAAGGGTCATGCAACTGTACTTATTGACCCAGCCCGAAACGTATACAAATTATATGTGTCTTCCATTATACCTTTCAAAAATGTTGTGCATTATCCTGTATATTTGATAAAGTAAACATCCTACGTACATAACATGTATTTACACACAGACACCACATTAAACATGTACGTGTGGATTATGACTTACTTAGATTTTTGCTTTTGCATTGTATGACAAGCCAGCTTAACATATAATAACCAAATGGGGTTACCAAATTATTTGACATGAATTTCAATGAAAAAGAGAAACACACACAGGAAACACTTTAAAATGAAATAGAGAAATCTCTAATAGAAACAAATGATATCTTTAAAAAAAATACGATATCTTAATATGCAAATCAGATATAGATTTCTCCATTGCAAATAAAAAATTTTCCAAAATTAAGATATCCTTTTTTCCAAATATATACGGTTTGTTCTAGATGCATTTTGACATATAATGACCAAACTGCCATTGAATTACATCTTACATTGAAGAATAAAATATACCTTGAAATGTACAGGGATATTTGTTGTTTATAAACATTATATTATATTATATTATATGTGTGTATTGATTAGCTTATATCCCATTGAATACATGATATACCTTCATTTAGTATTAAATAGTAAAGGATGGCTTACCAGTTTTACAAATTATACATAGTATGTCTTATTTACACAGCCAATGACAAAATATTGACCATTCATAATACCATAATTTGTGTATTTGACCTGTATTAACATTTCTTAAGTCAGCAACACGATGATTGGATCTGCATACTTTATAGCGGTTATATTTCGCAGGGGTTTTAGTTTCGCTATATTCGCGCTATGACTAATTTCCGCGAATTCTAAACACCAGCGAAATTTTCGAAAATGTTAACCACTTTTACGGACCTTATCACATGTTGAAAGTACCTATAATCCAACGCTGTTATGCAAGCTTAAATATTATCACCGGGCAACTAGGTCGTACATCTAAAAACAACACTAACATATAAGTGACCACAACATATTGATGTGTACAATGTAGGTGATTAATTGATTACAGTTTACTCCTACAAAGGTACATACACCTGCGAGCTTCTATCGAGTGAAGTCAGTGGCGAATGATGATGCACGGGATCAGTGTTTTCAAACGGTTTACCTGTATTTCGAGGTTTAACCCTTAAATGATGACCCTCAAAATACTTTGTACGACACATGATATTCGGGTGCACAGCGAAATTATACCCCCGCGAATATGTACTGAATACAAAACCGCGAAATATTGACCCATCGAATTTAAAGCGCTATACAGTAACATGTTATACTCAGCTACTATACAGCAAATAGTTCCTTTGCAATTGAGTACACATTTAAATACAAGTGGTAACTATGATACAATCGTCCTAATTACGTCCTACCCTCCTGGGCTGGGTTTATCTGGTACATCATCTCCTAAACCAGGTTCAATGGCTAACTGTTGTATCTTCTTTACGTCACTAAAATATCCTGCATCTACAATCAATAAAACGAAAAGAATATTACTCTGACATGTACATATATGTTAATCTGAAAATAATTTTGTTTATAATTCAAAACAGTTTTATAACCTAATACTTATTATTTTTGATCACGACTAACATGTTTGTCAGTAAACATGCTATCAGTCAGATAAATATGAAAATGAAGTTATCAAACTACCTTTACGTAATCAGTCAGAGGATTATATTGATAAGAATTAATTGTTGGCCTTGTTTTCGTTGTCTTGATACAAGACGTTTAAGTGTTCTGTGTCATCTTTTACGTCAATTTTTACTTCAGATCTTGTAAATATATAATTATGTATCGTCGATCTGAAAAGAGAAAGCGTTGCTGTATATAAGAAATGATATGAAGCATCTCAACATTTCAAGTGTTATTAGACAGTTTGAACAATTGTTTTTTCTCCAAAATAGTAAAATGTTCAGTACCTATGGAGATTTTAATGCTGCGATCAGGGATTCGGTGTCCATGTCGCATTCCTGTATCGCCAGGAGTATTGTGTTGACCGTTGGACAGGGATCGATCTCTTTTATGAACGCTTCAAGCATGGCAGTGACCTTCACGCGAGTTTTTACGTGTCTGTATTGGTCGTCAAAGTCATCTACCTTTGCCGGTGAAATACCGAGCTCAAGGAAAAAGTTAAAATATGCCTTAATGTCGACATGGTCAGCGATATTAGAAGCATCCTCCATAGACAGGCACTGTTGCAGGAATCTATCTGGCAACGTCTCGTCTGGAAATAAGTAATATTTTGATGTATTGAAGAAAGAAAACAACAAACACGATACCATAGATAAAACATAAATAAAAAGCACACTTGTGATTATTCTAGAAGTGTTTAGATTATTAAACAGTATTGGTTTGAGGGATAACTCAAGATCAATGTTGACCGAGACTTAACCTCGGGGAGAGGCGTCACTGAGGAAAACCAGAAACGTGTTGTATCTTAGAATCCAATTCATCCATACCTAAAACTTGTATATGCTTTTATCTTTTTGTTTCTGTTTTTTATGTATACATTTCTTTTTTTCTTGAAATTTGACATTAGTCACCTATACTCTTTTGATGTCGTATGTATATATATATATGGAGCGAAAAAGAATAGATATATTAATTGGAAAGTAATCGTACACTAAGCAAATATATGTGGATAAAGATTAAAAAAAAATTGTAATGTTTTATAGAAATATTTAAACATAGATAAAATCAAAGACGTAAATTAACAAATAGATATATTAAAGCAAAACAAACGAATTAATGCAAACAGTCGTATGTTTACCATAAACGCTGTTCACATTGCGGTCAGTGTCAAGAGTGTTCATCAGTTTTGCAGAATCCATTCCGTGTTTTGACATTGCGTCAGCTATAGCCCCGAAACTAATATCCACCTTCATTTTACGGAGATGCAAGAAGACCTTCGTGATGCGGGATCTAAAGGTGAGGTGGCGGTGCTCTATCATGTCCTGTTCCACTGTCTCCTCAGGACAGTCCAGGTCGACAAAAAATGTCAGGTATGAACCGAGGATGTATCTAGACAATCTACCAATCTCTTTGGACGACAAATTTCTATCCGGCAAATCTTTTGTTTTGTCTACAACGGATATAACTTCATCAACAGAAAAAGAAGAAAAACAACAAAACAATGACTGGCTAAACTTAGTAGGAATACACTATAATGAATACCCAGCCCCAAACGATATAGCATATGTGGCCCACCCACGCGGCTGCGCTAGACTGTAATAATGAGAAAAGATGAAGTTAGTGTATACACGCCCGCCAACCTACGCGGCTGCCCTAGACTGTAGCTATGAGAAAAGATGAAGTTAATGCAAAAACGCTCGCCCACTCACGCGGCTGTCCTATACTGAAATACTGAGAAAAGATCAAGTTAATGTAGACACACCCGTCCAACCACGCGGCTGCCTTTGACTGTAATACAGAGAAAGATGAAGTTAATGTAGACACGCCCGCCAACCCACGCGGTTGCCTTTGACTGTACTAATGAGACAGAATAATTGAAT
Organism: Mizuhopecten yessoensis; assembly: GCF_002113885.1. NCBI lineage: Eukaryota > Metazoa > Mollusca > Bivalvia > Pectinida > Pectinidae > Mizuhopecten > Mizuhopecten yessoensis. The sequence goes on from NW_018404961.1 coordinate 140,458, forward strand.
GTAGACACACCGGCCCACCCACGCGGCTACCCTAGACTCTAATAATAAGAAAGAATGAATTGTATGTAGACACGCCCGCCCACCCACGAGGTTCCTCTAGACTGTAATAAGTTATTATAAACATGCCAACCCACTTCATTGGCCGCCGACGTGCGTAAACATGCACATAACGATATCATCTTACCAGCGTAGCGCTGATCAGTCTGCTGCATCTGTAATAGAAAGGATGTCAAACGATATTTTGGAAGTATCTGACTGGATAACTCAGTATAATTGTTTGATTATTTAAGAACTATGAGCCATACAAAAGGTAAATTATACATAAAAGGTGTAAAACCTGTGGATTCTCAGAAGATATTACATATGAGTAAAAGATAGTCTATTTATAATATATTTTCATCAGCTGGACACCATAACTTACTTCATTTCTAAATAATTACGAAACATTGAAATAGTTAATATAATATAAAAATATTAGTTTTATTTCGTGAATAGGAACCTAATTGTATCCTCTCTTAATGAAAATGATGCATTAAGTACAAACCTTCTGCTTGTCATCCTCGAACCAGACGTAGAGATCATTTTTGTGTATCCATCCAGATCCATCCGAACTGTAGCATTCTACACTTTCCCTTTGATGGAGATCTTCTATTCTAACCATTCGTTCACCTGGCGTGAATCGGTAGTCGTTGTGGAGGTAGAATTGGTACTCAAGATGACTTTGATTATTCAGCTCAAGAATTCGCATGAGAATGCCCTGCATGATTTTACGAAGACTGATTCCGGTTCCATGCAGCAGTACTTCTTGATCCCTACTTCTCGTGAACATGACCATTTTCATGGCATTGTTCTTACATAAGATAATCATTTTCCAAAGACTGTTCACCTGCAGACAGGCAAATCCGCGCTGAATAAACTTCGAACCATCCAGACCGAGCTCTTCAAGTCGCTGAAACCTGTGGATACAGGCGGCAATCATCTTGTCCCAGACGGCCTGTGGGATGAACGGGTTGTCGAACTTGAGGCAAAGGGCGACAGTTGTGACAGTGTCAGGATCATCAAGAACGGGACGAATTAGCTCGGGATCTGCAGTTTGAAGAATGCTAGGTACTATGAAGTAATTCACCTCTGCGTCTACAGACAGGGGTTTGGACAGTAAACCGAGAGTTTCCAATGCAATGTAGAGAGTGTCTTCCTCTTCAAGGAATCGGAATTCCTCGTGTCGTCCCCAAAGTTTCCGGATAAATTCTACTGGTAAAACACCAGATTTCTCATATGCTCTCCACTCAAGTTTTTGCTTCATTGTTAGTTCCGTAATGAACCTTGGGTCGGTGATGATGGCTTTGAATGCATTTATTATCCACTGTGCTTGCAGAGCGATGAACGGTTTCTTGTTATGGAGATCAAAGCACAGGAATGATCCAAAACACTTCATTTTCCTAAACCGAAAGAAATGTATCTGTTTGAAAAGTATAAAATTATTGTAACATATCTGATGAAATGTGTAATGATTATTTATACTTACCATAAGAATTTCATGATATCATCTTCTACTAATGGTACTGCTAACTTCCTGTTGATTTCCAACAAATCATTATATGTCAGGATAACCTTGCCATCATTCTTCAGTCTCACCAACTCGTGTTCAAAGGCGACCCATCTTGCAGGTACAGGCTTCATCCATTGAGATTGGAGTGGGGCAATATCTATGATCGTTTTCCATATTTGCTGGTACGTTGCTTGATTTTTCGTGGAATCATTCAGATCTGCAATGGGGAACATTTCCTGGACGTGGGTTTCCATAATTGCACCTAGGTCAGGTTTTTCGTACAGCTTTTCTAGCACTGAGGCAAATAAATGCTGTTGGTCTTCTTTCTGTGTTAGAGAAAAAAACACGTTGAATTGCTCTTCAGATATGCCTTCGCCGGTAGTTATATAAATAGTAACAATAATCGTTGAACTTGCTATGATTTCATTCAGTTTGAGACATATCACAAATCTTTAATCGGGATTCAATCTCAATTTATTTCAACATTTATGCAAGAAAGAACGTTTACTTACTTACATCACGGATAGCCGTGGCCTAGCACTGTTGTTCTAAGTCCCGCCATTTAATGTTTTATGATTGTACTCTTATTTTTTTATCAAAGTTTTATTCAACAACTGGACGACATGTGAATTTATTCCAAACCATATGCATGCGTTCCAAACCAACTAGTTCCGTATAAAGAAAGGTAACAAAGGTATACAAAACTTTTAATCATTGACAATCATTTATCTTGATAATCATTGGCAATATGACGTATCAATGACACGTTCTCTTGGGAATCTCAACACTGCTTCAACTAGCTTTACCGACATTCACTTTGACTTCACCTGAGATAGTTTTGAATATTGCGAACCGGTTTATATGTAACGTCGATTGAAGGAGTTCTGGTAACAGGGAAGTTTGACTGGCTGGGACATACGTGTGAAAAAAAGATGTAACCATTTTATGTTGCATGCTGCTTTAACCGTTATATGATCTAAAACATGTTCATGTCCCTGTCTTACTAGGAACAGTACATGCCACTCGAATCCTGCGTCACACAGGGCTTGGCTGCAAGTAATTCCAGTCATTATTCGGAGTAACGATGACAGAGCTATGTTAGAATGACAAGTATTATACAAATTAAAAACAGACTACACTAAACTATACATTATTTCGGTGACTATATCATATGTTTACGCAGTACATTTTTTGACCACGCATCGCACGAAAATAGTATCAGTTTGATCTTTATCGTAAAAAAATAGATGTGTAACCCTTTAAAGTTTACTCCACACGCAATATAAGACATATAATGACAACAAATGTATTTGCAATATCCACATATGTGTTATCGTTGCTTTAAAATACTAACATTCCGGGAAAGAGAGTCCAAATGAGATCCCACGAGGATGATAGGAGGGGTTCCTTTACCATGTGCTGCTCTGTCGATAGCATAGGTAGCGATCGACCTCAGCCAGAACTCGATTCTTTCTTTAAAACAAAAAAAAAGCACAACGTTTATAGCAGGGCCAGGTCAAACGTATTATTTTGCTATCAAAACATTCCTTATATTGAGACAATAACGTTCTGCTTTAAATATGTTATAACATTTGCTCAATTCTTACCCATGTGTACATATTTTCAATTTCTAGACTATGCAATGTAATGCCCTGGGTCACGTGTGCGGGGCCCAGGCAGGGAACAAGTCAAAAATTGTCCCTCTTTGTTAGTTGTGTTTCTATGTAATTTATAAAACGAATAATCAAATGCTTCAATATACACTAGTGTATATTGATCCACTTGTTTAAGACATAAATATTCTGTCGAAATATGCACAGCTTATATCCATGTTTATACAATACAATCCCATTACTCATATAAACACATATGATTGTGAATATGACCTTATCGTGATTATCGGAATGTTGCATACTGCATCACTGAAACCTTCTTTTTAAAAAGGTTAGGTGGTATATTGGTACATGTAGAAGCTGCGGCTATTTATAGGCTAAACGATTTGTTGCCGTAGCTCGGCGAGAGTTCGGTGGTAGATAGGGCAGGACATCGTTTACACCTTTGTGTACATACGATTCACTGGTCATTCGATGAAGGTGACAGAGTACCTACCGTACTAGTCATCGAAACGTCACATATAAACACTTATTGGTTGTCCTTCATGAAACTTTCACAATCAATAAATACCAACTAGAAGAAAACATTAAGAAACAAAGTGACGTTTTGATAACTAGCACGTTGCATATTCTATCACATTCAAGATGGCTCAAACATATTAATCCGGAAAGTATGAATGTTGGAACTTTTACAAACGTGTCATTGGTTATCATATTAATACATCAAATCTTTGAATTAGTTTATCCGATATGACATTTTCTAGTCAATATATTAGAGAGGAATGCAATCTGATGCCATTGGCCACCATGTGGTCAACTGACATGTCCATCTGTCGTCGTGACCCACGGGATTTTTGGATTGTATAAATGATGGGTGTGACCTGTCGGGGAAAAGGGGCAAAAGGGGGGCAAGATATTGCCCATAAATATAAAAATAGAATCACGAGTTACGAAGGACGACAAATGTATGATTCCTACCGTATCTGCCCCTCGAACTCTCGCCGACCTACGTCAACAAATTGTTTATCCTAGATATATCAGCAGCTCCTACCACTATACCACCTAACGTTTTAAGAAAGAGGGCATCTGTGATGCAACGGTCAACAGTCTAATAATCCCGTTAAGGTAATAGTCACAAATCATATGTTTATAATATTGTATAGATATGTGACAGGTTGTTTATGTCCTTAATCTAGAGTACATACCGTACTAGTCATCGAAACGTCATATATAACACCTTTTGGTTGTTCTACACGAATATTTTCACATCTAAAAGTCACATAACCACACTCACTGGTTGTGCTTTATAAACCTCAATACAGAAGGTACAACAGAAACATGCAGTAAGGTAATAAAACAGTACCGTAACCATCTTTCTGTCTGAGCGGATCCAGACACATAGCCACGTCGAACACCAGGACGAAGATCATGTTGCTTGACATAAAACAATGATGCGTGTTGTAGAAAACCTTCTCCCCACCAAAGTCGTATATCGTGACGAAGCCCTTCACGTTCTCTTCACCATCGTCATCTGTCTTGGTGAGCATTACCGCCTCTATTTCGCTATTTTGTTTTTCTGAAGAGATATGTCTTCTATTTTGTTTTTGTGTTATTGCTTCCTGTTGAACTTCTGAAGAAGAAGGGTTTTCGCTACTTTGATGAGGTATTTCCTGTTGTTGAACTTCCTCTGCAGAAAAAGGATCTTTATGAGATAATAAACATGATGTTCCACAATGCTGATGTAAATTTGATGCCATTGTATCAATTAATATTCTCCAAAATTTCTTAAACTAAACAAACTTGCATACAAATAAGTTGCTTATATTTTCCTAAAACGAGAACGCCATATTTATTAATAACGTAAATACATTTCTTAATTAACCAAAATTATGGATTACTATAAAGCATTTGCTATGATTTGGTTACTCATTGATATTTTTCTTGGAATCGGTATGCTTAGTTTACTAATTAGAATGACCAAGGACATTGACCTCCTCTTTTTCCTCTGAATGGGAACTGCTTGATACCTGAATAGTAATACGCAATGATTATGTCAGTGACAATACAGCAAGTAAAACGGAACATTAAGGTTTATTAAGGATGTACACTTCTGATGTTTAAATCACGTTCAGAACTCGTTTTGATCTCTTGTAATGGGTTTTCATAAAATCTAACAAGTTATGAAAGACGTTTTAAAGAATTTAAAAAGGACCATTCCTGCAGCCATTTTGAAATTATTACAAAGGGTGATATGGGAAACCTCAATCATTTTTCTGAGATATATGAATAGTAAGGAATTTTGCTTCCATGATTTAGAAAAAAGTACTATTTATATCAAATGTGCAAATATCCGTACATTTCTGATAACACACTTGGAAGATCTTCTATGAACTTGCTCTGCATACGTTCATAAATAAAAAAAATCGCCATAAAATAAGATATTATGTTAAATTGGTACTGTGATCGATCGTAGCACACACAACGAGCAATGGACATATATAAATATTATAAAAAGCAGAAAAATTATCCTTGCGGACGTAGAAAAAATATAAAAAGAATAATTATCAGCAACAAGTCTTTAGTACTTTCACCTCGTCAAGGAAATTCTTCAGACTATTTCAGTCTGAAGAATCTTCTTAACGAGGTGAAAGTACTTAAGACTCGTTGTTGAGAAATTTTCTTTTTTTATATATATATCATTTTTTTGCATTCTCTACTATGCCTTTTTTCTTTTTTTTTTTACAAAAACGTATCAAAGAAAAACAAATTAGTATTTCTTTTTCTAAAGAGTACATCCTTATCGTCAAGCGAAAGTTACAAGTTTTACCATCAATATGCCTACTAATTTATAACTTGCCCAACTATTAATGCGAGGTTATTAAAGACCTTTAAGTCAGACGTGGTTCATACTGAACTGATTATTTTCCTTGATATGTAATGATATTTAGAATATTTCTATTGGTATGTGTCCAGTTACCTGTCTTTTTTCTCGGTGACAACATAGGTGCATCCACTGACACCTCGCTTTTATCATCGTATATATCTTGGGTACTGGCAGATGCCTCCTCCTTATCGCCGTTTTCATCCGGTGTATCTGCAGACAGTTGTGCAGCGGTATTTTTTTCTTCACGATACCGGGCAATGATACGTTGCAGTCGCTGTCGACCTGACTCCATTTCTCCGTTTTCATCAAGTGTTTGTCTAAACCCGGTGTCTGGGTTATAGCCTATAATATTGACGTAGAAGTCAGCGGTATCTGTCGAGCCTGGTCCACCTTCCGGAATAGATTCCTGTTTGAGTTGCCGGACGAAACAAGATTTGCCAACTCCATGATGACCAACGACAGTAATGGTGATATTACAAGGCTTTTCCTCATTGTTGGCTATTCCTGAGGTATATTCTTGCTGCTGCTGCAGCTGCTGTTTCTGCTCAATTCGTTCTAAACAATTATTTGACATTTAAAGAACACATAACACATTCCTTATTTGATAGTTCAGTCCAAACTGGAAAACACTGGGACTATGCTATGCTTCCAGTTTGTAGATACAGACCCGTACATGTTCGCTGTTCCACATTGAAAGTGCTACGCAGGTACTACGGGAACGGTGGTAGAAAGTGCTACAGTAAGCAAACGGCAGGGACACGGTACGCAAACGGTACGCAAGTGCAACGGATGACGTTTAAAAAGCCTATTCGTTTGTGGTGACATGAACAGGTTTATATAAAAACGGAACCATACATATATAAAACATCTAAAACAAAACAAATATACTAACACTGCATCGAAAAAGAAAACGTCAGTAAAGTGTAGGCTACGAGGAGGCACGTAAGGATGTCTTAATTTTTGACATTTCGTTTGGATAATGGAATGAGTGTGAAACAAACAGAAATGTCCTGTGATTTAAACAGATAAAGGTCCATCACATATTGGTTACATTTCCATCACAAAGACCTGACGTACGCTAACAGATCAATGTGACACACAGGTAATTATAACTTATGGTATGTGTTTCCACCTGCTTACCGAATGAAAGACTAATCAATATTGACTATAAATATAATTGTTATGTGTTTTAACAAGAAACGTAATAATATATATGCATAATAATTAAAAAATACGGATAGAATTTCAGACTTCTGTGTCATGGCCATGGGTGCAGTACCTCTATGTCCACTTTTTTCTATCGTCTTTAATACTCATTTACTAGTACAAACAAATACATGCATTTAAGGTATACGATTTACAATAACCTTTCTTGTAGGCATATTCATACATTTCATTTATAGATAAACAGTGTTTTGTTATACATATCTTATTTTATCATACAATTATAGTTGATTCTTGTTTTAGACTACATAGTTTATTGCTAGGGAAGTTATATTATACGATTTAGTACATGATAATTTATATTCTCGTGCTCATGCATGTAGGTAACTATTGTGAATACGAAAACTGATATGTACTAAATATATGTATTTTTTCATTCATGATATGTATCTTTGGTATTGATAAGTACATAGGTTTCGTTGATCGATCATTAAAATGTAGGTATATATACTGACTTTTCTACAGGTAAGTTTTACCTGTCTGAATCCTTGTACTGGAGACACTAGTGAGGGGTGTGTACTGCATACGGGTCTGATGTCAGATAACATAGGCACTGAGATCACAGTCAAACTATTTCTCAGTGTGTACCTAAATGGTCGTGGATCGACGAGTGTGGTGGCTGAGGGCGATAGGTTCTGGATCAGGGTCCAATGACAATACATGTATAGAGTTGTTCATAGTAAAGGGTGGGTGTAGGGGTGTGGGGGTGAGGTTGAGGGGGGTAACACTAATTTTATTTCATATAATATATAAATTTATTACTGATATATACTTTTTCCCTGTGTGGGGGTGTATCTATATAGTCTGTAGTGCAACATGAAAACGTTATTGGTGTTAAGGGAATTTGTTTATCTGTGCTCAATAAATGTTAGTTTAAGAGCCACAACATTTAATCAGTTGTCATACGTGTACGTAGTTTTATCACAAGGTAAACCCAAGTCTCTGATACTGTCCACTGTGTTACTTGCTAAGGGCGCTAAGTGGTACTAATTGGTCAGCTGTAATAGGTCAATTATCATTTGTCATTGAACCATATGAGTTAAGTGGTACACTAGACCGGAAACGTTTGACTTATTGTGACATCTTTAAAATTAGCACACACATAAAGGGCACTCCGTTAACAAACTTCCTATAAATAACAAAGTAGCACATTATATTTTCTTATGAAATAAGTTTTAATCCATTAATACGAATCAGATTTCTAGGATATCACATGATTTTAAAATGATTTTTTAAATGATTACTGAAAATTATCATCATTGTAAACAATCTGATATTGGGAAGGTTGTTATGTATAAAGGTTGGTATCTAACCATCCTCGCTGATACATTGTAACAGAAATCATGATATATTATTTTAACAAAATAAAATCATCTAAGTGAGAATTTAAATATCTCAGTTAAGGGATATACAATTGATTTGCATTAAATTAGGAATTCGAAATAAAATATTGGTTTATCTTGATAACGGCATTGTTTTGAAATTAAATTGTGCCTGGTGCTGTCATTTCCTGATTAAGGGACAACGTTAGTATCTTACATGTAGGTGTTTACCTAGTACTGATTTACTTGTATACAGCCTGGTGGCCATACAATTATTTGGATTAATTTACATGGAATTAATTGCCCTGAAATCACACAAGGTGACCTTGATCAGAACCCAATGTGACCACGTGTGAATAGTCAATGTGTTATTACTGCCTATATTATAAGGTATATATATCATATCGAAAGACAAGTATCTGTCCGCGGGTGGTAAGGTTGCATTAACAACCGTTATAACTGCGACTGAAGTTGTTTAAACTTTAAACAAGTGAAACGTCATTACCACATTGTCAACTATATGTCTGTAATTTGAATTACACCTTAGCTGCTGGTGTAAGGAACACACAGTAGGCCAATGGAAGGAGGGTTGTGTATGTCCATAAATTCACAATATTTCATTTAAAAACCGACATGTTTGTTTTCTAATTCGAACTATTATGATAATTGGAATAGTGATCATGACATGCGGTTGACAATTATTTTTTATCAACAATTCGTTTCAACAAATATATATTCCGAGGAATTTTCAACCAAACGTTATAGGACTCACACAACTTACAAAAATCAGTCCCGGCTAATTACTGGACCACTGGGGAAGTTTAATAAGGGACTGATGACATGTTTTTAGATAAACGGAATTTTAGAAAAATGTATACTTTTGATATATTTCTATGTCAGTACGAGTTTGCACAGGGGCAGAATGTCTGGGGCGTATCTGTTTTGAGTCAACGGTTTTGCTTGTACATTTCAGGTTGTCAACTTATCGACGCTGTGACACTCCAATTCACCGCTTAACATACCAAACAAGTCATTTTGTAGCTGTTGTGAGGCATGTAGCTATCAATCTTGACAAATGTCACTGGTGTTAAACTTCAAATAATAAAGATATTAGATAAAATGTTTAGTAATAACATATAGTAAGAGATTTAGTTGTGTAAATTCTTCACAAACGCTTTTTAAACGAAAATATGAAGACGCAAATACTACGGAAACGATACGCAAGTGTTAAGGAAATGGGACGATAACGGTACGGAAATGCTACGCATGTGATATGCAAGTGCTACGTAAACGGTACGGAAATGCTATGCAAACGGTACGGAAACGGTACGCTGAAAGTGGATCAGCCAACGTGTACGGGTCTGTGTTCCGGATATTAAAACACCTGATTAAACATCATTTCTGAATGTAATGCAATCGAGGAATACAAATGTGAATTATACATTTATCCTTAATATCATTTTGGGGATCACACAACGTTTAACGGTGTGCAGTTCGCACGGTGTGTACCCGATATGTGATCGATGGGCGAACGATACAATCTGGACGATTATTGCTTTCACACATATGTGGGGACGATGGACGAACGTTGTGCGATGACAATCGCGGTTGGTGTAAATTGTGAAATAGCTTAACAATATATCCTGTTCGTGTTTAAATATATCAACTTGATTTTTTTAAAATATGTTACTATATTCTAGCTACATATATAGGCTGATATTTCTAAAAAAATAAATAATCTCGAAATGGTGTTTCAGTGTTTTTATAAACGACCCAAATCGACTCATATAAAATTAGTACACATACTAGTATGGACTTGGTCACAAATACAGGTAAACATAGCCACGTTGTGCATGCACGTACGTGGGCCGTAGTTTATTAACCCGGGACACTTACGTAACTCGTCAATATGTAATTATCAAGTTAAATGGAAGCTGTAGAATGCAAATAACAACTACTTTACGTCCAGCTGTGTGTTCATAAGTCATACGGTAGCATATGACGGCTATCTGTGTCAGACACAGGGCGCCAGGTAAAACTCCGATCACTCATCAAATGGTATTAAACAGTTCTGTTACCTGGGAATGAAACCTGTTCTTGACAGTTTAAAAGTCACCGTTATATTGTGTAACAAGCATTATAAAATTACCATGATATGTCATCAATGTGTTAAGAAATGTATGTATACAGTGTTCTCATTCCATACGAGCCTTCCGGATTTTTCTTAGTCCGTCATATTGATCAACAAAATGTATCAACTATCACCTTTGTGCGGAGAGAAACGCACAGCGGGGCGAACGAATGTTAAATTGCACAGTTGTGTGAGCCATGTGCGGATCTTTTACGCACGGTGTATGCACGATGTGCCCACGCTATTTTTGGTGCGTTGTGCGGTCACACAACTGTTCAAAGTTTTTGTACTGATGTTAATCAATCAACAGTCATGTAATCATTTAGTGATTAGCATTGAGTCCGATAAACGGGAGCTGTGTAAAACTAACTTTGCGCCCGTACAGTTTCGTATTTTTCAACAGGAAGTATAACTAACACCAACATAAACTACTATCAATAAGTTTATTTGATATATTTAAATATCAATTATTATATTTA
>NW_018404961.1:158017-203296 GCF_002113885.1 Mizuhopecten yessoensis
AGGTATTACACATGTATATATTATCACAGATAGGTATTACACATGTAATTACTACTACAGACAGGTACTACACATGTATACATTATCACAGATAGGTATTACACATGCATATACCATCACAGATAGGTATTACACATATACATACTACTACAGACAGGTATTACACATGTACTACTACAGACATGTATTACACATGAATATACTATCACAGACAGGTATTACAGATGTATATATTATCACAGACAGGTATTACACATGTACTACTACATACCTGTATTACACATGGATATACTATTACAGACAGGTATTACACATGTACTACTACAGACCTGTATTACACATGGATATACTATCACAGACAGGTATTACACATGTACTACTATGAACATGTATTACACATGGATATACTATCACAGACAGGTATTATACATGTATATATTAGCACAGATATTCATTGAATATAACTGCGACCATCATAAAAAAGCTGAATGTTTTAAGAAGTGTGTTCACATATAAACTCCACTAAGTGTTCTATATTAATAAGTGTGTTTCTGCATACATAATAATATATATTGATATGTGAATAAGTGAGGATCAACATAGATACGGCTAAGCGTACTTACCGAGAATGTCGTAAACACCTTGACCCATAACTCTTGCAGTATCTATCGGTCGGCGCCCGGAACTATTCTTCTGCCGTAACAGGCTAGGACAGGTAAAAACTATGACCTGCATTATCTGTGACCACGGACAAGGACGTAAAACCACCAGATGTAACACATTGTACCCGAACATGTCCACCACATTCAACTCCTGGACAGTCATCTTCTTGGCGAGGAATGCCGCAGTATCTTCTTTGTCCTCCATCACAGCTAGCATCAGAGGTGTCCATCCTCTACTATCTGTTACCCCGAGATCCGCCCCCGACCTGACCAGCTCCTTTACTTCATCGAGGTCTCCCTGGTAGGCGGCCAAGTGTAAAGGTGTAGATAAAGCCGAGTCCCTGATGACTGTAACACATTACAGGAAATAATAGACACTATACCTTTAACCCGGCGATTAATTTGGCAATTAAAAAAACACGCATTATTATAAATGTAGATAATTTGGTATTCTATTTTAAATTTAACAACTGCGTTGCAAACATATTTTTCAGAAAACAGCTGGAGCCCCATTCGTTATTGGACGAATTGTATGCTTGCTATTTATTTTCATTTATCTATCTAATTTATTATTGTTTTCTGTTATTGCAACTGATCACTTTTGATATTAGAATATAAGTATAGAATATTGAAATCCTGACATGTTTAGCTCAACATTTTGACAATCAGTGCGACATATATTCGTTATTCCTTTTCACGAATATCTTAATTCTACCTAACTTTCACTTTCGGGCGGGTAGGAAGGTAAACTGAAATTGATCCAGGTGCCCAACTGTTGAAAGATTCCTCGCACAGGGGAGGTCATTTACACCTACTTTATGAAAGATTGAAAATGGCACTCTCCCGAGCTATGTTCATAAACATAGAATCGAACGAACTCTCGTTTTTGACTGGTATCGAGTATAGGGTTCTAGGGGGTCTAGAACCAATTTTACGCGTACACGGAGTGCCACAGAAATCATTCACACCGATGTTATGTATAGTTATAATTACGGTGATGTTTTTTTATTTATTTTTGTAACTGAACGGAGGACAAACGGTGTCCAGTCTGTGTCCGAACGCTGACCGCTCGCTAGCCAGACGCTGTACAAATGCATAGCGACCGATAAGGCCTGTATATTCGTTCGGAACAAACGCGGCCCTATCCGGTCCCACGAACGGTCAATGGGGCCACTTAACCTTAGTACCGGTTCGTTGTATTCGGTCAAATCACACTTATAGCTAACTCAGTCAATCTACCAAACCACCGTCATATCTGATTACGTGTTTAAACCAAAGAATATGATTTAAATCCTTGCTTTAACACTTGATGTTGTTATTTGGAAAATAATTAACGGAGTAATCTAAGAATGAAAGTATTTCAAGTATAAGTGCCATCAAAATATGTAAATAAATTACTGTTGGTAATGTTACTGAAACCGAGGGGCTGAGTTTTACTAAGCAACTTAAGTTACGCAAATACATCCAACTTTAGAATTTCGTAAGCACAACTTAAGTTACGAATGTCTGTTTTACTAAAGCGTTCGTAAGTTTCGTCGTAAACTTAACCTACGACGATTTCGTAGGTTACGATTTCAGAACTCTCTTGTATTAAAGGTAGGATTCATCTTAGTAACAAACACCACGCAAGCGCAGTCACCAGTTTCACTTGTTTGCCAAATTTGGCAGCATGCCTACATTTGAAGTAGGTCACGTCATTAATGCCGCTACATTAGAAATAGATGTGAACAGAGGGGGGTTGTTTCATACATTCTACTTCACTTTAACTCAGATAAACAACAACAGCAAAATCGAAAGAAATGTTCTAGTGATTACCCCCGCCATACTGGGAAGGGGTAGGGCAGAGACATACAGCGTGTAGAAGTGTAGTATATATACGTCTCGTAGGGAGGGGGGATCTATGTAAGAATCGCGGTTCTGTACAATTAAATTGTGTCCAAGCTCATGCTTATGTTTGTGAAGACAAAATCGTCACATTAGTAATGGTTTCAGTTAATAATTCGTCCGAATATAGAGTGTAAAATATAAAAATGCCCACGTTTACCAATACAGAAGAAATTTTCACTGAAATGTCTCTAAATAAACATTGTTCTTAACACGCCTGAATAACGTCACGCAGCAACATTTGTGACGTCAGGTATTCCGTGTTTTGCTCAAAGTTTCAGTGTTGCCACCTTGAAACATTTCATTAATATGCAAATAATATAAGTGTATATATGTAAAATTATGTATGTCGATGTGCTCCAAATGTGTGTGTTTAACAATGATTAACGTTGGAAAAAAATATAACTTTTCTAAGTTGTGATAGTTTATTTGAGGTAAAGAAATGCTGTTTACGTAAGATTTTTTTTTAATACAATCAACCAACAACAACAATTCACGGCAGGGTCGGAAACTGCTGTTTCATTTGTTTAAAGAAAAGAAAAAAACGACAAAACATGTCCACGCCAGTTTGATTTGCCACTTCTATCATTCAAGCAAAATTCAGTAAACCACCGTAATAATGTATAAAATGTACGTAGTGGACTATACATGCAGTCATTTAAGTCCATGATTAAAATCAAAACATATTTCAACAATATTGTTTTTCCCTTTAAGTCCGTTAAGGTCAACGCTACAGGTACTGATGCTACGATTACAAAAGTGTTGATTATACTATTTTTGCAATGCTTCCTTGAACTTGACGATGCAAGTGGCATCCTTTAAATACTTGAAAGATGTACTACGCTCAGGATTCTAACCGCGGTTCTTGATTGCTGACCAGTCAGCGGATTCGCACATTGCTGACAAATACTATAGTAAATATCATTTGAAGAAAAGCTGTATAACTGACCTAATTACTGTCTGAATCATGTTAAAGTAAACCAGCTAATCTTGTGTGCTTTTTATAGGTAATTGGATCCAGAAATATAGAAAAGTATTTATCAAAAACGGATTTACCATCCTTCTCACGTATGGTGTGTGTACCATATAGCTCCTTAATACGTATACAGTTGTTATATCAACCGCCATGAATATATTTACAGTCGAACATCGTTACCTCGAACTCTTTTAAATCGAAGACCCCGTTTATCTCGAAATATTTATCCGGTCCCGGCCAAGTCTCTTCTTTATCTTAGTAAATAAAACTATGATAATTCGAACCATGAAAAGTTAAAAAAAAAACTCAGATACATCGAAGTAAGATATTGGTTTCAATAGCGTAAATTCAACATCAAAGCATCGTCTACCTCATAGTGTTCAAATTTCATTTTGTCACTTATTAATATTTTGAAACAAATAAAAAGCAACAGTACGGCGTCTCGCCATTCCGTGTTTATGAACATCTTTTCCGAGTTATTTCAAATGTATGAGTCCATTTCATGATAGATAAATCTGTATGTTCACCTGTGGTTCATATACACATGATCACCAGGAGTGATGTATTATACCAATTAAGAATTATGAGTTTCAAAAATTTCAAAGACAATAAAGCACCATCCTTAGCATCACTTTTTTAGGTGAATAATAACCAATGTTAGCATAAAAGCTTGGCATGTATGCGTACAAATTCACAATAAAAGACAAACAGTTAAATCATAATTCATATTTATGACAAAATAAATCAATATTTAATTGCCAAATGCTCGCTTAAACTACATGCACATGAAGGGCATGACACAAGCATCAACATTTTAACCAAAAACCTACATTTTTACTATCGTTTTAGAGATTTGGTAACACTGGCTAAGCTCGGCCATCATAAACTATAAATGCTCTATGTTTTAAAATATAACCTGGAATAATACAGCAAACTCAGTTTGACAATGGAAATAATGTCAAATAAATTCTTCCTTTCTATGCTCGGCAGTGCTTGAAAAAGTTTAGTATTACATCTCCAGAAAAAAAAATCTCAAAAATAAAGTTCTGTATATTTTTGGCTGTCAGAAAGAAGTATACATGTACAACCGACATGACAATTATGATTTATTAGATCTAGATAAGTGCTTAAATTTGTCTTTTTCTGAGTTTTAAATTCCTACCCCCCCCCCTCGAATACTCGGATATCTCGAAGTTTTCCCACGACCACGTCGACTTCGAGATAACGAGGTTCGAGGTTCGACTGTAGATAATTAAAAAAAGAAACAAACAAACAAACAGAAAGCCTATTTATATCATTGTGCCTGCTGTGTAGAAGATTACTTAAACCTTAACAGCATTATGGTCTTTCTTTACTGTCCTTTCATTTATTTATTTACCTATTTCTTTCAACATAAGGTACCCATTGTTACTTCTCCTCTGTGTGGATTATGTAACACAATGTGTATGTGTAAGATTGATCGCATTAGTTGACGAGATGTCTGTCGCACAGATCAAATGTTTTAGATCGTCGTCATGTTACAAGCGATTTTAAAATTAGTAATATCGCTTTTTTCTTCTTATACCACTTTTCGTCAAAATTTTTAAAAGTTTTGACTGTACTGATGACTTCGGTGACGTAATTGACGTCACACCTTTTGTAAATACGACGCGATATGACACAATTTCGTCACCGGGTGGCGATTTGGGTGTACATGTATGGAGAATTTGCCTGCACTAACATGATCTTTTAAATATAACCAAGACAAATTGTAAACTTGTAATTGTATTATGGTTTCAGAAAATCAATTACTTTTTGTATATGATTGGTTTGAACATACTCTCATATGATGCTTATACATATCAATTTAAAGACCCCTAAAACAAAAACGGAGAATCTACATTTCCTTTTCTTTTCACGCCTCAAAACATTTTTCTTTTTCTCTTTGTATTATTATTAATTGTTGTAACAGAGGCCAGGGATACAGATATTTGATGGCAACAATTTTCGTTTAAAAAATAAAAGACAAAATCCAATATCATGTTGAGCTTGGAAAGTACTTTAATCTTGCCTGGGATGAAATGAGATATTTGATGTCGTTCACAAGCTGAAAGATGACCTGCCAAAGAAACCTGTAGCGCTAAATAAATCCATTTGATTAATTTTGCGTAAGTTAAGAAAGTTCATAACTAAAGACAAATTCGTAAGTTAGGGTAGCCCCTTAGCTGTCGTAAGTTACGACGTTTTTTGATGCGTAACTTAAGAAACGAAGTTTAGTAAGACCACGGACTTCGATATCTAATTCCGTTGCAAGACGGAGATTAAACGTAAGTTAAGGTTACGATAAAATCTTAACTTAAGGTGCTTAGTAAAACTCAGCCATCTGGTTTACTGTAAATAAATCTAACCCTGCAATGATACAAAATGCAAGACTCTTACTACATGTATACATAACGCTATCGATACACATATAACATATACGAGTACAATCTGGAAATTAACACTCAGCTGTAAAATACGTTCGTTTAATGAATTAGAAATATAAGATATACTATTTCCCTATCTATTATTTACATTTTTTTATAACAATTTACCTTTACACATATATTATAAGTGTATGGTGTACTGGGTTTGCGATGTTAGTGGATTACTTAGAGATGAATCGAAACAACTTCACTCTTCAACTTTTCATTTTATTTCCGGAACAGGAAGTCAAATAACATAACATAGAAACAAGACACGGAGACGGAATAGCATAATACACAAACACGGCTAATTCCGGATATTCTATTGATGGTTATAATATAATATACACCATTTATATAACCATGGCCTATTGATATTCACTTTTGACGTAACTTACAAATGGTGAAAACCATTCACGGACGTACACACTATGATGCTGGGACATTACAAAGGATATATACATATTTGAATTTATATGATCTATAATGAAATAATAACTTCTGTGAGGAAGAAGGGTTTCTACATGTCCAGTTCATATATAAGTCTGTATTCAACTGTAAACACAAACGCTACAAATAATAAGGTATGGAATATGAACATGAATTATAAATCCACCTCCGGTACACATGCACTAATCTTATAATATATGTTTTATATACGGTATTAGGATTTGTATACAAATTCTAATTTAGAAATGTCTGTGTCATATTTGTAGTAAGGTTTGTCCTGATATGACATTGATTGAATGTCTAAAACTATCAGTGTGAACAAAAATGTTATGGGATCGCCTACCCAGCACATATGTTTTCTCTGGGTACTCCGGTTTCCTCTAACATTCAGAACCCCGCGTTAGAATCCGGGCCACAACGAACGATTAATAGATATAAGTTTATATCCAATTGTTTCATATTTTTTGTAAAAAAAAAATATAAAGGAGGTCAGGTGCGTAAGGTATGCTAAGTACTCATTTCAGTTCTCAGCATTGACACGATCTAATAATCATATCAATGACCGCGTGTGTTACTGCAAGTGCATTTTGTAACTCTGTGTCCAAAAGTTGTGCATGTTTAAACAGTTTAAACAAAGTAACTCGAAATCGTTGGGTCCAGATCAATAGTTCGAGGAATACATGGTATTCGTCACTTTTTATCAAGTGGGACGACAGACCGTACGAGCGCTGGCGATATCGCGGAAAGTAAATGATGGAAGTAAAAACGAAGTTTAATAAAGATGACAGTATTTAATACAATATAAAACAGCTGAACAATTAAAACATTAAGCCATCGGCATCAGGAAAGGCAGTAGATTATAAAATATACGTTGTATGTGTAACGTACTTGTCGTTTAGACATAGTCCGCCATATTGAATTCGGCTACATGAATTTAAATATCAATACGAGATTCGATCATTTTAAAAGGAAGAAAATCTGAATCCCCGTCATTATAATGTTAATTGATAACGAAATTAAAAATCACGATGTTTTCAAGTTTGAGTATGTGTACATGGGTTTAGAATCCGCTATGTGATTTCTGCTAATATTGCCATGCCTTTCAACTTTTCAACTTTCAACTTTATGCCAAAATTTGGTTTTACACACCCACCTGGATATATAATAGCCATACTGGAGAAAGTGTTGATAGTATCAAGTACTTAGGAATGCTGTTTAGTTATAATGGACAGTTTGAAAAAAAAAAATGTTGCAGAACAAAGGGATCACAGTTTCATTTTCATTATTTTTATCTTTAAGAAACCATTGTTTGAAAGTACAAACGCATTGTTCTAATTTTGGTTTGCATGTCCACAGTGTACAGTTGTTTGATACCTTATCAGTCAATAGAAAAAACTATTTTACCGAGTTGGGACCCACCAGATGAACTAATTCCTGAGCCTGCATCACGTGACCAGTCAACAGTTTTACGGTGATCAGTCAACAATTTTAAGGTAGCACACATTAGCTATAGTTCGTTTGGTGAATTGTCTGGGAAACAGTCGAAATTGATTAATATGATTTTTATTTAGCGTGTCAGGTAACAACAAACGTTGTTGTGCATCTGAAATACTGGGGGTTTCATGAAGACCCGGATGTAGAAAGTGTCCAATTAAACTTTTGTAAAAAAAATATTAACGCTACGAAAAAGCTTCATGTCATTGTTTTAATATACTGCGAGATGGGAAGGTCACCATTGTATTCTTTGTATATTAACCTTGCATTCCTCGAGCTGTCGTAATGAGTTTTAAATATTGGTTGAACTTAGGATAAATTGATTTTGAGAACATATTACAGCGAGTGTATGAATGAAAATTATTTGCGGGTAAAAAATATCAAGAACGAGTAAGCAACCTTAGGACTTAATTACATGTTACACTTCATTACAATTTAATATTTCTTTAAAGTTAATAGGACAGGGACTAATTGATATTTCTTGAAAGTTATATGTATAAATATTTGCTCGATGACAAAAATATCTGGAGTGGCCGGAGTTATCCCGTGGCAAAGCACGGCCTGGTCTCCCCTAAGTTGCCCTTACCCCACATTGAACCCTCCCGTATTGGATCTTTCCTGGTTCATTGTTTTCAAAAACCTGAAATACTTGCAAATCAAATATTGGCGATACAACATCACTCATTTAAATGTCATTTGCATAGGGATATATAAATAACAATAATTCGATCTGCCGTCCATATTGGGTATTTTGATCCCTTTCTATTGTTTTCCTTCATCTTTCTTTACTTAGCTGTTGCGATGATGCAAAACTCTAAACAACCATAGTTTATCTTAATTTGTTTCTATCTAGCTGTAATCACTCCAGTTGATTTTTCAAGGGACGTTATTTTTTATTTAAATAATTTGATTTGTAAAGCAGTCTGTATAAAAGCGACCATGACGTTTCATGCTGGGCAATCGTAATAATATCAATGAAGACAGTCAGCAGATGATTATAGGACCCATATAGCTGATCTGTTTCTTTTCTTATATAAACTGGACAACAAAGTTAATGGCTTTCAATAATTTGAGATCATACATGATGGACATCTCAGAATTTAATTGATCTAGTAATATACGCCAATAGCAATGTCAGAAACAGGTTTAACATCATTGACTGTATGGAGTAAAGATAATTGTTAACATTAATTGTATGTGTTTGCTTTCTTCAGATGATACCCTAAAGTACTGATATCAGTAAAAGGCGGAAAACAAAAAGGTTGATTTACTCATTTTTTAGACGAGTGTTTCTCAATATATGCACTCAAAAGATTCAGAGCTCTTACTCCAGAATAGATATTATTTATACAAAGTAATGATTACCTAACGCATTACATATTGAAGAGATTTCGCCTTTTTTCCACGTTTAAAAGACAAAACCATTCAAAGACACGAAAGTTCAGAGGAATTATCAAGTCTTAAAGAACAATCGAATATTAACAAGAGGTCCATTAGACCTGTATCGCTCACCTGGTTTTATATTTAAGTCATTACAACTGAATGCATTAGTACATTTTTATATGAAATTTCCTCAAATCCGGACAAGATCTATGTTTTAACCCAACTGGGACAACAATATCTGACCTCCATTGAGTTGCCATGTTGACATATTTTGAAATAAGTAATATGTCATTTTACAGGGTGTAATTAAATAATACTTTAATTTTCATTCAACGATAAGCTTTTATAAACCTAGAAACCAATTTTTAACAATTTATGAAAACCACACCAATGAATATGATAATCTAGCTGTACCATTTCTTAGGACCGCAGGGGTCAAATCAACCTCATTCAATTAAGAAATGTTTGCAGGCAATAAGGGCATATTAGCGTCTTAAAGCAAAATATAAGATAATTTTCCTCGTTTGGGCTCGGTTTTCTAGCCCCAGAGGTCGAACCAGTCTCATTCATTTAGAAACGATTGCTTTCCCCCAATACAGTTTCAGAGCAAAGTTGGTTGAAATCTTCTCTGGCGTTTAGGAGGCAATGCGTTCTAAAGCAAATAAAGCTAAGTTCCCCTTCAGAGCAACACCCCCCCCCAGTTGAGCTAAAAATGAATACATTTTAAAAAAACGACCAACACTTTGCTGTAGTGTCACAAGCCTAAGTATCTTCTATTCATAATTATACTTTACTGTTTATTTCATTCCGTATTTCTACTGGATTTCATTTAATTATTCAGATACCAATAGGGATTATTTAAACAAAAGTACATATGCAAAATTATAATGTACTGTAGGGAGATTTACTGCATATTTTCGCTACTATTATTTGGTAAGGTGAAGAAGCAAACGGCACAGCAAAATGCGCCTTAACAAGCATGTTCTTAAATTATCAGGTAACGGAAAATAGGACGATTTCGGATTTATAAAAT
Source organism: Mizuhopecten yessoensis (assembly GCF_002113885.1). Lineage (NCBI taxonomy): Eukaryota > Metazoa > Mollusca > Bivalvia > Pectinida > Pectinidae > Mizuhopecten > Mizuhopecten yessoensis. The sequence goes on from NW_018404961.1 coordinate 168,344, forward strand.
GCTACTCGTGGTCAAGAAGAGTATATGTACTAATTTAGTTATTGTGAATAAGGAAGATTGCCATTGTCTGTATGTTGAAAATTGAAACATATTAAATATTGGTTAAAACTAATGAAAACTTCGAATAATTGCATTTCAAAAATATGTTACGAGGATAGAATTTTGTCAAATGATAATTTGATTTTAGATATCCGCACTGAACTCAACAAATCTGGATTGACTTATCTTTGGAACAATGTTAGCAATAATAGAAATATCTATACAATCATTGAGCAAAGACTTTTCGATATTTACCGGCAGGAAATATTAACAAACATCCAAACAACTCCGAAAGGTTTCTTTTATCGACGTCTGATAGATAATTTTGCACTGCAATTGTATTTAAGAAAATGACATTGAAGATGAATTTTATTTTTTATTAAAGTGTAACTTTTAAAACGACTGAAGGTGTGAGTTTATTTAGCCTTATTATAAAAAACGACCAAGTGTTTTCAAATTGATAAGGGTATCTAATACTCAACACATTAAGTAATTGAATAAATTAGGAAAATTTCAGTTTTTCAGTTTAAAACGTCGTAAATATTTTAACATTTGTTTCCCTTTAAATGTATATGTCAGTATACCATATTTAATAAGAGATTTGTATCATGTGTATTATGTAAAAAATATTGTTCCAGTTCATTTACTTTCTTATGTGGTATAAAATATATGGTAAAATAATCATAATTTACACAACGTCAAACCATCGACGAGTATTTTCTATATTTCCGGAAGTCAATATCACTGGCACTAACGTCAGATGTAGCATCGTATTTACTACACTATGGCAGTGCAGTTTTGTTGTTCTATTTGATTGTATTTATTTGTGAAATACGTCTATTTATCAGTACTCTGAAGCATACGTCACTGGAAGATATCATAGTATCATTATCATTGTAATAAACTATTGTGATGACGTCACTGTGTCAAACCTTACGGTTTTAGTGTATTCAGTGTATTATGCTGTCGCTTATGATGTATGTCATTTTGCCGTAATATACTGTATTGTTATCACGTGTGCCATTGTACAATATGCATCACATTGTATTTGACTATTATTTTAAACATGTATCATTGTAAATTTGTAATATACTGTTCTATTTTAATGTCATTGTATGTCTACTCTCCGAGGCATATTGTTGGTCAACGATTGTATGATAAGTTTTCATTATGTTATAAATAAAGCGTGAAATTACAAGGAATGAAACATTATTCAATGAGCATCAATTCAATGAGTCAATTTGTGTTTATAATTTTACAATGTTAACAGTTTTTGATATATACTTCACATAAATAGTATCAATTATATATTTACGAACGACGTTGATTCAATGAAACATTTTATAAAAGACTGTTCGTTGAATTTTGTAAGTATATGTGTAACAGTAATTATTGTTTCTAAGCAAACATATTCTTAAATAAAACCCTCTTAAACTCTATCATGGTTCGCTGACCTATTTCGTTGATGTTGGCCATAGGTTTGAGTAAACTATTCTACACCTTTTGAGGGTGGCGGGGTAGATGAATGAATGGGGATGGCGTTTGGGTGGGGTTGCGGCTTTGGCCGTGTCATAGTACTTAGTTTGGGTTGTTGTGGCTTGGACAGTGTCATAGTACGTATACACAAATGTAATCACCAGCAAGAAATACAAAAAATAATCAATTCAGATAAGGTTGTTACGATAAGAATAAGTACAGGGGATTGATGAATTATCCTTTAAACAGAAAATGTATCAGAGTGAAATTACATGAAACTAGATCAAAACAATTACATGTTGCCGTATTCTGAACTACAGATACGTTTGTGTGTACAGAAAAAAATGTAAAAGTGTTATAATATATAGTTTTACTGTCTTCCCAAAAAAACTGAAACATATATTGGCCAAACAAATATATCAATGTTACAACTAACAATAAAAGAAAAAAAGGAAAATCTACCGTTGCTCACTTATGAACGATATATTGTTAACCGTTATATGCGTATTGTTATGGGTTTGTCCGTAAATAAGGACTACTCTGATCTCACCTGATTAACAAAATATAACCTGTATAAAGCAAAAAAACCCAGATATTGGCTATTTGGAAGACACAAGTACCTGACAGACATACTATAATTTGGTCTTCAATCTTATTAAGTTTAGCCGATGGTACAAGTATATATATTTTACAAGTCCCATACTATATCTGGTACATGGCATGAAGGAGAGCGTGTTCGGTAGGGGATGCTCTCCACACTGCTATGGTATCAGATACGAAACAATATAGGTATTTTGTGAATTAAATTGATTTATTTAGGTCTAAGGGACCCCATTAGTATAGAGGCACACTGTGACTGTTTGGGTCGTTTCAGGTAAAGGCCTCATTAATTGAATCACATCCAGTTTTTAACACTCTGACTGAGTTCATTTGCATATTTAACTTGTAGATAGCATATGTGATAACACATATATTAATGTCAAATTTACAAACGTGGTATGGCTGCGTTTTACCTGAATACATGCTATAATTTTTAAAGATATTATCATTTGTACCAGTGTAAAAGCTCTAGTGCCTGGTTCGCCACTGGAGCAAAGGAAAGACGATGGTAGGCAGGTGATATATAAAAACGATATCTTTGCATGATAATAATTATATTGTTTATGTCTCTGCTCAACGACACCAATGATGGTGTGTTATGACCTTGTTAGATACTATTTTTCTGTGATCAGTTTAGGATATTCAAATTCTGTTGTAAATTATTAAGGACATACAATTGTGTACTGCAAGGTTGCTATGAATATTTGTTCAATAGGTGTGAATCTAAGCCGAATTGTAAAAACTTGGCAGTAAATGTAAAACTGGAATTGTCAATGTTAGGTATGGGAGAAATATGGTAAAATCAGCAAAATATTGATTTAAAATATTTCCTGCCTTTCGTCAAACAACGCTTGTATGATACATTTCAGCAAAATTTGTTCACTATTTTTTCAACTTCTTCATAAGTGTAACTTGTACCAAATCCTTGTAGACCATATATGCCTACAGAGTTATTTATCAAAGCCAATTTTATTTTATTGAAATTCAAGAAAGTAATTTGTAGTTTTCGTTTGTCTGCGCACTGTTTAACAAATGAAACAGGACGATACAATAAGCAGGCTGTTTCTAAATGTATATGCCCGATATGTACTACTGAAGTAGAAGATGCATATCATTTTGTTTTCATTTGTAAAGAATATGATTTCCTCCGACAAAAACTATGTACACTTTATTACCGATGCAAGTCATCAATGTATACATTTTTGAAATTACTTAGTACAGAAAATGTTACAGAACTGTATAATTTTGGACTTTTTTGTGTAAAGCTTTTGAAATTAGGTCACACCTTTTGTCTATGAAATGAGTGAATATACCTATTAGCTTATGGCTTTAACTTGACTTTGTATGACATTGCATTGTGCATAATACATGAAATATAATATCAATAAGCTGTATTGCTTACAATAATAATATAATTGAATTGAAAGTTGTCTGTAATGGCTGATCGTACGTCATGGATGAATGTTGACAGTAGGTAATACTATCGGCAGTAATCCTTGACATTAGATCAGCGGTCGACAGTTCCGGACAGGCATGTGTAGTCGGAAGACATAAAACGGCCATAAAAAAAGACCGGAAAAGCCGATCGATATGGATTCGACCGCCTTAGCCAAATACAAACGCCAAACGGACGATGGCCAACAGCGAACCGGACGCTGTTCGAACACAGGACGCATACTAACAATTTTCGAGTATTGGATTTCAAGGTGTCTATAAACCCGTGCCGACGACGAACGTTTGGACGATGTGAAATACATTATGTTATCGATATGTTTAAAGCACTGTATTTGAGTTTTAACTGAGATGTAGAGAAGATGTTAAGAAAGGACTATGTATGGTTTGGGCCTTTTTTGGCCCCCAAATCCATCAAAACTAAAAATCTGCAATAGAACTATCAAACGAATGTTGTTGTTTTTTTAATTTTGAATACTTCCCCAGTCCTAATATGTTAATATTTATTTGTGTTTTCAAATTTGGCTGCAACGGTATTTGCATAAATTATTGAAATTTGATTATTCAGTCAATTTTGACAGGTTTTCACCTAGTTTTTCTCTTAGCTACCATAGAGCGCACTCTTGAACAAACTTTATATTAAAGATGTATTACAGGTGCCTACACATTATCCTTTGATATGAAGTTTGTTCAAGCATGCGCTCTGTAGTTTCTAGGAGAAAAACTAAGCAAAATATCCCAATATTCACTGAATATTCATTTTTTCTAATTTATGCAAATTTGAATTTGTTACCATGGCAACAATAATTAGAAATATAAATAAATATTTTCATAATAGTATTTAGGAAGTATTTGAAATTAAAGAAACAGTCATTTCAAAGTTCATTTAAAGGTTTTGAATTTTGATGCATTTGGGGGCCAAAACAGGCCAAAACCATACATAGTCCTTTCTGTAATCTTTTCAGCATATTGTGTGTTATATATTATCCAACGGATGGTATCCCTATATCATCCAAATACGTATCAATTCCATTTAAAGAAATAATTATAGGGCACACAACCGTATACGATTTGCGCTGTACGTCCAGTGTGCGAACGATGTTTGAAGAGTGTGCGCACCACGTGCGGACGATAGCAAACCGAGTGATCACATTGTACATCACGTGAGCACGATGGACGAACGGTGTGCGATAGTAATCGTGGTTGATGTAAATATATGTAATGTTCTCTTAAAATTAAGATGTGTTCGTGTAAATGCCTTTACAAACCTGACATTAAAATATGCTGTCATAATTAAAGCTAGGATATTAAGGCTTATCTGTCATATTATAATATACACGTTTACTCGATTATGAAATGGTGCTTTAAGGGGTTATTTCGGGTGTTTCTTAAGCAGACTAAATCGACACACACATAACACATACTGGGCACGGTATATGTTCCTAGAAGGTTTCAACTCACCCTAGGCAGTCTAAGGTACATTATGAATAGACGCTGTAGTCAATTGGATGTAAATTATTATTATTATTCAGCGTTAGCGCATCTTGAAGAATATGCTTGAACGGAACGTTTTGTTGCAACCCTCATACATATTAAAAAGATGCATTTCAAACCTGATATTTACGTTCCATTACATTCACATTTATTAATTGAAAATAAGAAAACAAATAAGCAATATACCGTCCTGAACACAACATTAATCGAACAGCCTTTTTTAGCGGCGAAAGATGATGTGTTGGCAATTGTGATGACATACACAATTAACCATACACATGTCGTTCCACTTTGCAACGATATTTGAAAGTGCATCAAACCAGATGACGATTTAAGAGATGATTATATTGTGTGAAGTATTGTGTCGACCGACTGTGACAAAGAAACTAGCTCATTGTAGGAGCTTTCGGCTTATGCTATTATCGCTGAGGTGACTGGCCGACGAGCCCGATGTTTTGACCTGCTTCGGACGCTAGTGTAGAGGACACTTTTTTTGTTAATGTTCTGTTGAAAAACACCTGGTATAGGATATATTAGCAACTTCACAGATAAGAAGATAAACATGATGTGCCTTAATAAAACAAACTGTCATCCATTGCCTGTATTGCCTGGGCATGGAGACAGTGTGCTGTATATTTTTCTTTATTTCATCTATTTATATAGATTAAACAAAATATTGGGTGTTTTTTTGGTGAGGTCGGTGTGGGTGGAGGGGGGGTGGGGGTGGCTGTTGTGTTTACATAGTGAGTTCAGAGGTGTTATACCGGTACATGTATTATTGTTAATATTACTACAAATTTGCTTTCATTGAATCATAACAACATTTTGAATTGGTATTGTTATCTAGACGGACAAATGTAAATATTGGTATGCATGTATGTGTTTTATTTTACTTAAATGACAATGTCCATTTCTTCCCCGTAACCGTATATGTTGTTGTTGGTTTTTTTTGGTAAATGAATTAATTATTGCAAATGTTTGGAACGATTTAATACTTATTTAAATATATTTATGAAGTAAATTTGCGAGGATGTCTTTTCTTCTTACTCCTGATGAATCCATACTTTTTACAATTATTGAATATTGCGTTACATCCTCCATTTTGAATTAATTAAATAATGTAGTTTACAATACCGTATCTATAAATGACACAAATAAATAAGTTATCCAAACCATTTGCCAATGCCGTAGACAGAGGAAAGCTGTTTGTAATGAGGAGAAAATTAAATGACTAATGCAAGTCTATAAGTGCCGTATACTGATATAAACCTACCTCCTCAGATGGTGATGAACCTCCCGTCGCCATTGTAAGTTTAAGGTTCACTGCAGCTCAGTTTCCTGTAAGGAAGAAAATGTTGTCAACTAAAATTTAATAAATTGTTACCCGACAAATAGGCCATAGCAAAAGGATGAAGAGAAAAAAGAAGAAGACTTCCTAGATTATGTTCGAGTTCCTATCTTGCACTAGTGCCCCATGTTGAATAAGATAAACAATCACATATAAGATTAATGTATGGTGATCAATGACATGTATGTTAATACCAGTGTAGTCGAGGGGTGCAGGGGATAACGCACTAACTTTCTATCAACGCAGTCGGGGTTCATTTCCCAAATCGGACATGAAAAGGCATTAGATTGGTTTTCCAGGTATTCCGGATTCTACAACGACCACTTGCACGCTTTTATCCGGCCAACACAAGTGATAAACATAGGTAAGCATTATGTATCAGAGTTCCATGCTGTGTTTACAAATGTCGCTATGGTCAACAGGGTGATCCCGTACAAGTAATGTGAATATAGAAATTGGCTGTAGTTGTCTCCATTACACGTCGGTAATTTAAACGCGTATGAAAACTTAATTAATATATTTCGAAAGGACGTTTTCTATTACTATAAACGTGCTACCATTTAGTTGATCTTGACACAATAGCGTGTAACAAAAGTACAACCGTATTATCTCGATCAACTCTGACAATTATATACCCTATACCAGTTTTGTAACTAGACGTTTATATTTACAACTGTTGACGTTTTAAATGCGAGTATATGCTGATATTTAGGCGTGATTAACATAAAACGTTTTCTAGTTACCATCTAGATTAAAATCAGTGAGAGACATCTCAGGATATGCTTAGCACTGGTTATCAGACGTAAAATCCATAGCACAGTGTTGACATTTACATTGAGGGTGATAAATAACGGAGTTAGTATATGCTTATGTGAAACAGCATTATGATTATCCCTTCAACATATTTGTTTTCCTCTCTTGAATGCCAAATGAACAGGGTTTTTTTTCCATTTCATTTCATTCCTTAACTTTTTTTATAATAATTAATATTTGAACTAGCTTGACTACACTTACCTTTCGATAAAAAATTATTTCTTTCTATAACTTTGACGTAAATGTGAATAAAATGAACAGAAGAGTAAAAATGAAATCCATCCTCAATTTTGGCTTTATTACAGCCCGAACACATTCCACCGTGTCTCACTGTACAATGAATATAAATGTTTACATAAATAGTGCTATAAGCATAAATTATTAACTATTCATTGACTTAAATAACCACCTGCTTCTGGTCTAACATTATAAAAAAAATCTTGTCAGCATTACATATAATTTCAATTATTCATCATCTCATTACACTACCATAAGTACGCTAACACTGATTGTTTTCTATATAAGTTTTATTTTAATTTTCTATTCATTATTCGGCTGAATTATTTGTTTTAAGTAGACTGTTTAAGATACAGTTGTTTTGTAGTTTTTAATTGCATCCAGTACTTCAATTATGTCAGTTTTTTGTTATGTCAAATGGAAAGCGTCTTAATTCAGATCATCCTTTCCCGTTCTTTTCTTGTCTACAAATATCTTCTCACAAATAATGTGCGAATTTTGTCTACGTCTGGAGATTTATGATAACCCCAAATCTTACTTTCATATCCTTAAACGTTGTTGATATATGTATGCCATACATAGCAATGTGTTTTAATTTTGAAACAGAGACTTTTTAACTTACCATTTATTGCAAGACATGCTTTCCTACATTTTCCGTCATACGTGAATACAATTCAACACTTAATTTGCTGTTCAAAAACTGTTCGAAATAACTAAAGCATTACTACTACCAAAATGTACATATAAATAATGAATTATGAGTCAGAAAGTAATATCAAAATCAATCATTATACCAAAACGTATATGTTTTCATATAAGATAATACACAACAGATATAAATATGTATGTTCCTACACCGAACAATAATTGTATTCAACAATTGAATACAACATTCACCAATTTTATTTGACAATCATCAATTCACAAAATTAGAATAGACACAATAGTCCAAAACTATGAAAATGGGAGTATGGAAATGAATAGTATCGGGTATTGTATAACAGGCCTTAAGTTTAAATAGATTCGAAGATTGCTCAAGAAGAAGAATAAAAGTTGGACCAATAGTTTTGCAGTAGAACATATTCCCGCATCCCATTTTTGTACCGGCTTCATTAAATATTAAAGAACACGTAAAACAATTAGCGTGTAAAAATTGAAGACGAAACAAAAAGCGTTTAAAAACAATCTAATGCTGATCATTCGGAACATAATAAAGATGTTAATCTATACAATATTTTTTGTAACTTGAAAAATAGTATAGAATATATTAAACAATCAACATTTAAAATTGGAAGGCTAATTATCAGAAACATAATCATTTTTTTTGCATTAAAAAATACGAAAAACTATAAATCATCCAGTTTTGATGGCTTTGGAAACACTGGATTTTTTTTTAATTACCAGAGCATTATATTCTGGTTATAATATCCATTACACGAAGACATGATATTAGTACCTGTATTCCAAAAATTGATAAAGTTTGACCTTTTCTTAGAAATAACAGACCAATTACTTAATTGAATGTTACAAAATATCAAAAATTTCCCTCAGCGTGCATAGCCAACAAACTAAACATAATACTACATTTTAATTCTTCAGAAACAATAACAGTTTTTTTAAGGGGAAGATTTATTACATTATGGATTTTACTAAAGTAAACAACATACCAGGACTATTTTTTTGTATATTTTTCGAAAAAGCTTTTGTCACACTTTTTCATGATATTTTTTAATATGAAATTGTTGAATTTTGGTAAGAGCATTAAAAATGCATCAAAAAAATATACAAACATACCTACTCTGCAATAAGCAAATATTGTATACTGTCAAGCTTTGTTAGATATACAAAGGGACTGTCGACAAGGGGATCCTGTCTCCCCATATCTATTTATATTTGTAGTTGAAATATTTGCTAATCTTATTCTAAAATAAAATAGAAATTAAAAGCATTACAATCCAATACAAAAATCATAGGTTTTCACAGTTTCAGATGATAATGCATTAATGTTAGATGGATCTAGAAACTCATATAACAAAGCGTTGAATGGTTAGATTGCTTTGGTAAAATACTAGTTTTATACTATTGTTTTTATAAAAAAAAACTTCTTTTTTATTTTAAATGAATAAAATCCTTCCACAAAAATACCTGCTCTGCAATGAAACAAATGTTATACTCACATTTTGTATATACAAAGTGGTTATCGACAAAATGACCCTGTCTCTCAAAATCTATTTTACTTGTAGGTGAAATATTGATTATTCTGATCAGCAAAAAAATGTTAAGGTCATTACAACACAATTTTTAAAAAAATCATCAACTCTTACATTTTTAAACGATGCTTCAATAATTTCAGTTGTATTTCGAAACTCATTCAATGAAGTGTTGAATGTTTTATATTGCTTTGGTGAAATATCGAGACTAAAAGAGTAAAAATGATTATTCAGTGCAGACTGTTACCACAACAGCTGGAAGGAGAAACAGGGGAAACACAATTCAATTTGCTAGGTGTTTGTTTCTTAATTAATCTTGATGAGATAGCAGGTATACAACAGTTCTTAAACATGCAAATACATGTATTTACAAATGGTCAAGAAGAATTTTAACTCTTCTTGGTTAGATAGTAGGATCTAAACCAATCATGATTATAAAACTTCGTTTGAACACAACTTACTTCCATTTTGTTTGGCAATCGCCAGTCGATTCAATTAAAAGAGACACTACAGTCCAAAGCTATGAAAATGGGGATCCGAAAATAATTCGTATAAGACATTTTATAACAAGCCTTAAGTGTACTTGGATACGAAGATTGCTCTGGATAATGATAAAAGGTTGACCAATAGTTTTGAAGCAGAACATATTCCCGCCATCAATATATTACATTTTTGTACTGGCTTCATTAAATATTATAGAATATGTAAAACAGTCAATGGGTCAAGTTTTAAAGCGAAATACAAAACGTTTACCAACAAGTATATGCTGACCATTCGTATTATATTGAAGATATTAGTTTAGAAAACATTTTAAGAATTATAGAATATATAAAACAATTAACGTGTAAAATTTGAAGACGAATTATCAGAAACAGAATTTTTATTTGCATTAAAAGATATGAAAAACCGTTAATCATCCGGTTCAGATAATTTTCGAGATATTTGAAATGTTTTATTATCGGAGCAGTAATTTCTGGTTATAATGAGAGGGTACTATCCATCACACGAAAACAGGGTATTAATACCTGTATTCCGAAAGGACATACAGTTAGACGTTTTCTTAGAAACAAGAGACCGATTGGGTTTTTTTAATGTTATATTTCTATATTTTTCTCAGCTTGTATAGCCAACAGACTAAAATAGGTCTTGATTTTATTACTTAAGAAACACTAACAGTTATTTTAAGTGGAGGATTTACAATATTATGAATTTTACTGAAGCAAACAATTTACAAGGATTTTTAATATGTATATATTTCGTAAAAGCTTTTGATTCAGTTTCAAGATTTTTTTTATAAAAAAATGTTGGTTTTTAAAAAGAAATTTGTAGAGCATTAAAATCGATAAAAATGGTATATACAAATAAAAACTCTGCAAAAAGCAAAAATTGGAAAATATCTATTTTTGTTTGACTTACATAGCGATTGTCGACAAGGGGATCCTGTTTCCACATAAAACATTATAGAATGTGTAAAAAAAAATCGACGTGCACAATTAGAAGGCGAATTATCAGAAACAGATTGACTTTGCATTTGAAAAAAAAGTAAAACAAAAGGTAAATCACCCGGTTCTGATGATTTGGGAGAAATTTGAAATGTTTTATAATCAGAGCATTATTTTTTTATTTTAATAAGGGGGTACTATCCATATCACAAAAACAGGGTATACTTATCTGTATTCCGAAGGGAGATACAGTTAGACATTTTATTAGGAATTAGAGACCGATTACTTAATTAAATGTTATAAATATAAAACATTGTCCTCGGCTTGCAAAGCCAACAGGCTAAACATAGTACTACATTTTTGTTTCTTCAGAAACATTTATAGGTATTTTTAGTGGAAGATAAATAACAGTATGAAGAATTGTACTGAAGTAAACAACATACATGTACTATTTATATGTTTATATTTCGATAAAGCTTTTGACTCAGGTTCATGATGTTGTTTTTTATATGAAATTACTGATTTCTTGTTGCTAATCTGATTTAAACAAAAAAACATTGAAAAAATAAAACAAAGGGACCCTGTCTCCCAATATCTGTTTTACTTGTAGGTGAAATATTGACTATTTTGATCAGAAATATATAAAATGTCAAGGTCATTACAACACAATTAAAACAAAATCATCATTACAGTTTTAGACGATGCTTCAATAATTTCAGATGGATTTCAAAACTCATTCAATGGATCGTTGAATGTTTTATATATTGCTTTGATGAAATATCGAGACTAAAAGAGTAAAAATGATAATTCAGTGCAGGAGGTTACCAAAACAGATGGAAGGAGAAAGGGGGAAACAAAGTTCAATTTGCTAGGTGTTTATTTCTCAATTAATCTAGATGAGATTGTAGCTTTTAGGTATACAACAGTTCTTAAACATGTAAATAAATCTATTTACAAATGGTCATGCATGATTTTTACTCTTTTTGGTTGAAAAGTAGTATTAGAACAAATCATGATTACAAAACTTAATCGTTTGAGCACAACTTTCTTCAATGTTATTTGGCAATCGCCAGTCGATAAAATTAAAAGAGACTCTATTGTCCAAAGCTATGAAAATGGGGATCTGAAAATGATTAGTATAAGACATTTTATAGCAAGCCTTAAGTGTTCTTGGATTCGAAGATTGCTCTAGAATAATGATATCGACTAGTTTTGAAGCAGAACATATCCCCGCCATCAACATATCAGATTTTGGTACTGATTTCTAAAAAAAAATGAGACCAAAACTGCCTTCTTGAAAAATGGTCATCAGGCACGGCTAGATATTTTAGAAGAAACACAAACGCAAGCTAAAACTATTGAGCAGTTTCTTACTTTTCCTAAATGGTAAAATCCAATTTGCTGCATTGATAATTCGAACTAATATTCAATATCGATTCGGTAAACCTCTTAACTTATCAAAGTATATGCCTATACATTAAGCAATGATATAGACAATGTGACTTTAATTTAACTGCTGAAAAAACATTTAATGTTTTTTTTTAAACAATTTACACCACAACATATAAATGCAACTAAGAAAATCAATAAAGGTTGTTACGACATGTATATATATGTTACACTAAATAGTACAAATGAATATGTGAATACAGCTGAAACAAAATGGAAATCAAAGGACAGTTTTAGAAACATAGACTGAAAACGATTGTATAGCATTCCATTTAAAAGTACAACAGATACAACACTACAGTGCTGATTTCATTTTACAGACATAATAACCTGTATGAAAACCCGTGTTTTATATACAAACCATTAACCGATGTCAGATTGTGGCATCCTATGCAGATGTATGACTTTTGTGAACCAGACATTGTCTAATAAGTCACCTGTTGAAACTAAACCCTTCAGACAAAAGCCTGGCTATTTTTGTGACATGTATATAGGGTTTGAACGGCATTTTTATAAAAAAAAATATATATCTATATTTTCATACCGGTACGAACGCAAATTGGCTACATTAATATTACATGAAGCATATACTTATGTGCATGCATATATACTAGTAAAAATAGACAATATCTTGTCAGTCATTCACAACAATGATCTTTTTATCATAAAGTTTTTCAGTCCATTTATAATTAATAGTTAACCTATCAAGATTATTTTTTTCACTTAAATGTTCAACCTACTGTTATGAATTAGGACTTAAAATATCTAAGCTACATATGTTGATATTTAAATTAAAATGATGGTGTCTTTTAGACTGGTTTGCATAGTAGTTAAGTCAAGATATATCTTGACAAGTTTTTGTTCTTGTTTCTTTACCGCTCTGTTATATGCAAGCATTATACTGCGCGTGTCAGTCTGTCTATATGCATGCATGTATATATGGGTGTATTTAGTTTAGACGTAATATATATTTATATATGTATTATGCTATTGTGTATACTAGTGCTATGTTTATTCACCCAGCTTATCAGCTTGTTAGGGTGTGAAAGAAGTCTGATTTGTTTTATTGTCTTGTATTCTATTTGCAAATGTTTCATTTCCTTTCACCTTCCCAATTTGTTTACTCAATATAAATAAACTAAATGGAGAAAGAGAGCCAATGATGAATGTTGAATAGGAACCCTCCTGTGTGAGGATACCATATTGTTCAGGGGTATGACCCCATGGCTAACCAACCCTGGCAGTCCCTATCAAAACAATTATAAATATGTATATGTACATATCTATGTAGGTCTCATAAGTAATAACAACAGCATGATTAAATAATGGCAAAACAAACAAATATTGGTTGGATATATCACTTAAATAGATAAACGCCACTTTATCAAGACAGGAACATGAACATTAACACTTCACAACATATAACAGAGAAAACAGTCAACATGAACCAATTATACATAAACAGACAAAACGTATTTACTAACATGAAATATGTAGATATATCTCTATATATAGTAGATAATAAATAAATAAGTCCATGCGAAGAAAGATAAAGAATAAAACAATAGATATTTAACATCTGCCGCTAGGCCTTTCAGCCTTCTAGGGCGCTTCTGGCGAACACATATATGAAAAAAAGTTGCTCGGGAAATAAAATGTTTGGAAAAACAAAATCTAATATTATAAAATCTGAAAAATATGTAAATAAATTTGTGAATAAAAGCAAATAAATAGATAAACTAAATATAAACAAAACATTAAAGTAATAGGACTTACGTTTTAACTGTGACAATACATCGGTTCTAAGATGACATGATCAGACTTCTAGTAATATCTCCACATAACCACATGTTGGTTATCCAGGAAAAACACAAAATGTGTTGCGAGATATACCCGTCAACATCCTTCGAGTCACGTTCATTGTGTGGCTGGCCCAGCGTTGTTTTATTTGTTTTTACTCATATGATGTTATCATTCGTTTATGAATATTCATGACCATATATCAAGAGCAATGGTCACGTGTATCATGGTTTCATGCTACGAAGTGATGCTATGTGTGTATATATATATATAGATTCTTCCATAGCTATAATAGGTGTGTTTAGGTGAATCACTATTTTTAGTACCTACACATTCAGCAAGTTGCGACATGATGATATACATATGTTTACTCTGCAATGTCACCATATAAATCACGGCTCTCATTTGCAACTATCAGGCGAAAAGATAACAATTCATCTTGAAACCCTGCAATGCTATTCATGAATAGATTCTTATCGAAAGTTTGCGAATGATAATAATTCGAGATTATTATATACCGCTTTATCACAACCTAGTTCGTGGGTCGTCTCAAGGCAGTTCAAAAATATCAGTCGTTCCATTTCCGCGCTCACAGCTAGCATTCTACAATTCCAGCACTGCCCCACCACGTACTTATATACAGCTGAGAAGACTGAAACACGCGGAGTAAAATATCCTGTTCAGAGATGCAACACAGCGCCAGGAAGTGACTCGAACCCGCAACCATTCGGTCATGAGCCCGGCGTCCTACTAATAGACTACCAAGCCACCGATATCCTTTTATTGAGTTTATTTGGTTTATTTCTATTTTGTTAAACTTCCAATCAACAACTAAGGTAATTTAAGAGCATGCCTCCTTGTGTGCTGTGTACGTGTGCTAGCGTGTATGTGCAGGAGACATGGTACCTTTGTGTATTTGCCCCCTTGTGATAGCGCGGATCCGAAGCCGGATTTATAATGCTAAATGTATCTCACATTCCCCTGATTGCTGAACGTTAAATAGGGAAAACTAACTTACATTGTAAGGTCTTTGGTTTGTCCCGGGATAAGTATATAACGATTTGCCTTCCTCATCTGGGCGAATGTTCAACATCAAAGCCAAACAATGAGGCCCTGTCAAGAAGGCGCTACGAAACAAAACAAAAAGGTATTTAGAAGTAGAGAGAAATATAAAGGTTCCCAAATATTACAATGAATACAGCAGATTTCATTTTCGTTGCTTTTGTGTCCCCAAGTTGAGGTCACAAAAGCAAATGCCCAAATTCTGCAGTTTGCACCTCTAACAATGCATGCAGTGGGAAACAATATATAAATTCGTTTCTTGTTCCCCGACCTGAAGGGGTGATGGTGCTACCGTGATTCCATTATTTCTTTTAAAAAACAAACACGTGCGGATGCTGGCCGGAATTTATCTTGCACTTGTCCCCCCGTTATTTACAGTCACTTCTTGATTCCACCTCCCAACTCGGATTCTGGTACTTGTTCTGTGTATACTCAGTAGAGGGACATCTCCTTGCGATTCCTCTTCGCCATTTTGACTGCTTGCCAGATTAGATCATTGTTGAAATCATTTACATGATGATACCGTATGTGTATATTAAAACAACTCTTTTACGTTGTCTTCGATGCTAGCTGAATTGTTAATGTCAAAGGATTAGACCAGAAATGATGTAAGAACGCCTTCAATTTCAAAAACATTATCGTGTAAATGCCAAATAATGATTTCCTTTCTTCAATATTTACTTTAATTCCAGTCAGGTATCACCTGTCTTTAGTATTTTTGTAGGGATATCAATTAGTACAAAGGCATTAATTTGCCGACAAGATAATAGCTTCTATCAACATCAGTAATTTCCTACATCAACGTCAACGCAAACAAAGCACAGTTCTTCAAACACAAAAATACCTCATTCACTGTTTTTACACTTATTCTTAAATCATTGCTTCCAAGCTTTTCATTTACAAAAGAACGTTTTAACATTTGAATTTATTTTATCTAAGAAAAGTTCCCCATTCAGCATCTTATTGGTCCTCGTCGCAATATTACAATGGTTCGGATAGATATATAGTTACTGGTGATTTAAACATTTTCTCATGATGTGTCTTATGTATCTATATACTCATATTATCCAATTTCTAGATACTGATTGATTCTGCAAAAGACTAAGCCAGACAATGGGGAAATTGAGAGTATAATGAGCCCGGCTCACTTTCAGACTGAATCAAATCTACCATGTCCGTTGAATCTAAACTGAAAACAGAGTATAGTGAACCCAATGTCCAAACCAAAAACAACAATCTGCACGATATGTATGTAGTGTAGTCTACAGACAAACAGCTACTAACTTGTTTTGTCTTTAAACACAATCACCTTACTTGCTTACAGAAAGAACTAGGCTTCCTCGATAACCGAGAAAATATTACCTTTACTTTTTTTCAATTCCTCGAAAGACGAAATACTAGGTAATCACGTTTCTGTATAACAACCTTTCCGAAAACCCAAGGATACGGAACTGTTTCGTTTGTATTTGGGTCCGAAACTTCACACAATAATTCCTATAATCAACGTTTTATCGATGGCTCTTCTAGTTCTTTTCAGCATCATTAAATAAAGGTTTGAATCAAATCATGAACATGAATACCAAAGATTTGGAACGAATTGAATGTGGATTTTGAGAAATTAAAAATTCAAGTAATTTGAACATCTTGAACATCCCCTTCCGCAAAATGTTTATTTTATTAAAAGTTTATTATGAAAACTTTCATTTCGGGGAAAGGCTAACTTCGAGTTAAATGTATGGTTGGTTGTACATAATTTTGGAGCATATTTTGTGAAATTGCCGCAAACATATTATCGAGTACACTATTTTGAAGAATCCTGATGAAAATTATCTTTATTGAGTTTGGGGGCAAGATTGTCCAACAGACTGTAGGCATTCCTTTTCATGGGAAGAAAATTAGCCAATCTTTTGACGGATTTGTTTTTGTTTCCTTATGAAGCTAAATGTATTGATGAGTTTCTCCGGACTGGTAGCAAAACACTAGCCGCGTCCTTCAATTTTAAATTCAGATACATCTACGATGTGTTGTTGATGTAACAATAAATTTATTGACTACATCGATCGTATAAACCCTCTTGAAGGTTGCATTTCTGATTCCTCTGCCTACAGTGTTTACATGTCTTAGCTGGTATTCAGTTACCTGTTCCGAACATCATAACTGTCGTGATACATTTCGACTGATGACGGACAAACTTATCACAAGTAGGTTAATTAGGACGACGGAAAGGTGTAACGGTCGTCATCATGATCGCGACAACATATTAAATATAATATAACTATTAAGGACTATCATTTGTTTCGGCGAGTTCGTGAGTTCCACATATATGCTTTTTAAATTGTTGCTCCATCCACAATTAACATTTCCAAACTTTTCTCATTTACTGAAAAACCTATATTTTACCAACACCATTAATTATCACGAACTCTTGTTGTATGTATAAGAATAACCTCGTGTCATACTGAATTGTTTTTTGTTTGTATATGATGTATAATCTGCCATAGTGATATTACATATGTTGGTTGATAAGGTCCAGAATTGTCTCTAGAACTATGAAGTTAGGCACAAAATGAATCTAGATATGTTACTACAGTGACACTTGTATGAAGAGAAACATATAAATCTGTGATTATGACGATTAATATTGTCAAGTAACATAAGCTAAGTATCCTGAAAAGTTAATCGATAAGGTCTAGAACCATTGCTCACTGATATACCGGTTATCAGTATAATGTGACCAGGCGGAATGTTAAGATCGGTGCCTTCGAAACGATATTTCAGTGAGGTAGCACTATAAAGTCAATATCAGATCCGTGCTATCACCATCAGTTAATAAAATCGATATACCCTTGCCTCCAGCATACAAACACACATGCACGCGTACACAACACACATCGATGCACATCTTTAAACGACCTTAGCTGTTGATAAGACGCTAAACCCCTAACTTAATCAAACTGAAGTATTAGTGATTGATTATACAGATACTAAGGATTGCCACCTTATAACTATCACGGTGTTACATAAAACTGTGATTCCATTTAACTTTTGTGGTGCTTTATTTTATCTCTCGGCATGTTTTTTTTTAATTATGTCCATACGCATTTCAGATTGAAAACAATATCAAACCATACTACGGTATATCAAATTATCTAGACATACTAATATGTGTATTTACAAAGTGATACACACATAGTATATGGGCACATTCAATTGCATGAACCATTACTGGTTTTGTTGTTGTAGGTCTTTGTATCATTATGTCACTGGTGGTAACAAGCGTGCTCTTGACATGACAGTTTAAACTTAAGTATACGACGTCGCTGTATCCAGTTGATAAATAATCCTTCAAAATCACAATGTACCAAGTTTAAGGGACAAAACCTTGTATGGATATTGATAAGTGATGTGCAAGTTATAAAGGTCGAAACCTAGGTCAAAGGTTAAACAAATTATGATACGCATTAGCATCACTTAATGCAATTATTACAGGCGAACCTCGTCTACTCGTTCAAATAACATTGTAAGGTAAACTGGCTGGCTGGCTCGATAGGCTGATTTTTGTTTCTAAAAAAAACCTAATGATTACCTTAATCATACTGTGCGAATTAGAAACGTACGCGACTTCAAAATGCAGTCGTTATTCCAACGTTGGTTCTTTTAACAAGAACGATCATGATGGGACGGCAATATAGTTGAAACATTATTTGATTCGGAGGAACGTTGGCATGTTTCACAGAGAATATTTATAGACTGAGGTAAACACTGATGGGACATAGACGGATGTTCGGAGAAACTTTGGTATGTTTCACACAGTACATTTTCAGGACAGAGGTGAACACTGATAAGGTATATAACGATGGTTAGGGGAATGATTGTATTTTCCCTGCATAACATTATTGGGACATAGGGGAACACTGGTAGGGTATAGACAGATGTTCATATGAAAGTAGGTATGTTCATGTTAGGAGATTGTATTAGGATAGATATGAACACTGACAATTTATAGACGGAAGTTCAGAGGAACGTTGCTATGTTCCACAAAGGAAAGAGGTGAACGCTGGGAGAGTATAAATTGATTTTCAGAGGAACGTAGGTATGTTTTACACAAAACGGATTTTTAGTGGAACGATTGTATGTTTCATACAGAACATGTTTAGGACAGAGGTGAACTCTGTGAAAGTATAGATTAATATTCAGAGGAACGTAGGTATGCTCCACACAGGTCATTTTCAGGACAAATGAGGTGAACAATGAAAGTGTATAGATTGATGTTCAGATGAACGTTAGTATGTTCCACACAGAACATTGCCTGGACAGAGATGAACACTGACAAGGTATTAACGTGTGTGCAGAGGAACGTTGGTATTGTCCACATGGAACATGTTAAGGATACAGGTTAACACTGATAGCGTAAAGATGGATGTTCAGATTAACTTTGGTATGTTCCACACAGAACATTTTTAGGATAGAGGTGAACACGTATAGGGTATAGACGGATGTCCAGAGGAACGTAGGTATGTTCCATACTGAACATTGTTTGGACAGTTAAGCTGAAAATGAAAGAGCACAGATTGATGTTCAGATGAACGTAGATATCTTTCATACAGAACATGTTTAGGACAGATGTGGACTCTAATAGGGTATATACAGAGGTCCAGAGGAACGATTGTGTGTTCCCTAGAGAACATTTTAAGGACAGATTTGGACTCTTGTATGGTATAGATGGATGTTCAGAGAAACGTTTGTATGTTCGTCACAGAACATGCTTAGGACGGTATGTAATATGAATAGGAATGAAAGTAAGAATGGGAGTCGATGTACTCCTCCTAGAACATGATTTGTACGAAGTACAGAACTGTTCACCAAGATAATATCTCAGCCGTATCGAAGAACACATCTATACTGACAGCTTACATTTGATGCATAGTTATTAAATGATAAGAACAAATAAAATAATTGAACGAAACTTTCTCACCCTACAGTATTTGCATGAACCCAATGTATGGTTGGGACTGAGGTACAACTGAATATAACTATACACTCTATAGATATTGGTCAGGAGAAGAGTTAAGTAAATGTTCTACTGGTTCCTATAGAAGACGTTAAGGACGGAAGTCAAAGGGAATGTTGGTAGAATCTACACAATAGGTTTTGAAGGAATTACATATATGTTATGGTATGATCACTGCAGAACATGATAAGGACGGAAGTATAGGCAGATATCGGTATGACCTCTTTAGAACACTCCAAAGACAAAACTTAAGACGGGTGTTTGAATACAACAAAAAAAACGTATTTGGCCGGTAGTGCTGATGAATTGTGGTATGTATCTTATAAACTTGATTTTGGCGAAGATTAGTATATTTCCAATAGAGGATGGCCAGGGTGGAAATACAGGATACAGTTGGTTTGTTCTCTAGAGATATTAATTCGGAGATAAATAAGGCATGAACCTATATGACTTGGTGTATACAGAAGTGAATGTTGGAATAGAAGAACGGATACCTGTTCACATCAACCTGATCAAAAAGTTCTAAAATGATCATGTTAAACTTGGCATGAACATAACGGAACTTATTAAGGACGGATATCCATTTGAGAGCTTGTATGATTCCCCTTAATATGACTTTGGCGGAAGGCAATGTGAATATTTGTACCATCAGTAGTATCAAACATGGTTTTCATTGAAGTAAACCTGGAAGTTTAGATTATCCTCATACAATATAAACGGACGGAGGTTCAGGTGAAAAATAGTATGGTTCTCATAAACAATTAACAGGGCGGTCGTTTAGGCATACGGGGAGAAGATGAGTGATCAAAATTTAACGAAAATGTCTGGGCAAATACCAGCTGATGCTATTTAAATGACAATGTATATCACGTGCATTTTTGTTTTGAGCTAACGCAAATAATTACAACCACTTCAATTAGCATATCAATTCAGAACCAACAGAGGCTATAAATTACTTGATGTGAACATCAAAACAAATATAAATTTGATCATACAATAATATTTCTTCATTATTTAGACTTAATGCGGTAAGTCAACATTATCTTTACATACTACTGTATGTCAACATTATTTATACTTACTACGGTACATATTTGTCAATGTTTTAGACTGACTACGGTATGTCATCATTATTTAGACATACTACTGTAGATCAACATTATTTAGCCTTCCTACGGTATGTCACCAATATTTAGACAAATTACGGTATATGTTTTCTTGGTGATAAACACGTAGTATGTAAACGCACATTTTCATATTCATGCTTAACAACTTTGTTCCAATGTGGTAACTCATTGTATCACTCAGTCCCTGGTGGTTTCGATTGTGCACTTGACGGGACAATGAACGTTTAAGCGTTCGCTGTCGCTGTTTCCTTTAGATAAATCAACCTTAAGTGTCAAGAACAAAGTCTATATATTGTTGTATATAACCATGTCATGGGTTAAGGTTAAAGAAAGAAACACATGTTATGATGGACCATATATTTGGTGTCATAGTTCATATTTGATGAACCACCAATTAAACAATGTTAAGATAATTCCTAGTTCAGCAGAAGAAAAAAATACTCAACATTTTGTGAATAAATGATCGGCTGCTAAACCCTGTGTGTATAGTAAAGTAAGGGGTGTTTGAACATTCCATGCTCTATTCAATCTAGTTGGCTTGCACGAATCCTTGTTCCGATACCAAGTGAAGTTGTTTCTAAAGTTTGTATACTAAAACAATTAATATGTTTAGTTAAGGAGGTACGGCGGTCTATTGGTAGGACGCCGGGCTCGTGACCGAAGGGTTGCGTGTTTGAGTCACGGCATGGCACTGTGTTGAATCTTTGAGTAAGATACTGGCAGCACCGAATGTATGCTCCCCAGGTAATTGAGACAGATATTGGCTGATTGCAAAGGCCCTATAACCACGGACAATAAATTATGAACCGCTTTGAGACGACTTACGAACTAGGTTGTGATAAAGCGGTATATAGGAACCTCGAATTATTATTATTATTAAGTAATGTAAACGTGTGACGCTCAGTAAATGAGGTTATATGGTACTAATGCTGATGCTGAAGAACCTTCATTATGAAGACTAGAATTAGGTAAATTAATACAACCTTGTAAATCAAGATTGTATGAATTAATACTTCATTATTAAAACTTAGTTAAACTAAATTATATCAACTTATACGAGAGTGGAACTCAAACAGTAAGTGGGACATCGTTATCTCGAACTTAAACAGTCACAGCAATGAAATATCGCTTACATGGACTTTGACACACACGCAGTGTAAATGTGTAAGTTTGAACTGCATTGTATTTTAAATCATACAGTTCAACCTTGTTAATAACAAATCTAACATCTAAGACAACATAACTTCATTAATCCAAATTGTCAAATTCATTAATACGAACTAAAAAAGCATTACAAAAGAACATCAATAACCCAAACTTGTTCAACCTATACGGAGGTAGCATATCTTTAACTGTACCCTTTTCAACAAATATACAATTCCGTTGACTTGTAATGTTATCAGTTATAAACGAGTCACAACTAAATCAGCATATCAGCAAGTGATTAACAGGTTTGCAATCCATACCTAAAATGTGTTTCGGAAAAACACAGTGCATCTGAGTTATTTAAATGTATGAATAAAACATGTGGTTTATTTTAAATGAAATCTGCATCAATTAAATATTTGAAATATGTATAGTTTTAATTGATTTCAATATGTGATTACATAATTAAATGGGGTCAAAAGGCAGGGAATGTTTCCGTTCTGCTTTACCAGTTTATCTTGTAAAACTCCGGTTGTCAAAAGAAGCCCGTAGCGCTCAGATACCATTACAAGTGCTAAACATGCCATTTGAAGACTTTGTCAGGTTTTGTTTTGTTTGGTTAAGTATTGTTTAACGTCCTATCAACAGCTATGGTCAGTTAAGGACGGCCTCCAATGTGTGCAAGATGCATGCGTGTAGTGTATGCATGTGTGTTTTGGGAGGCGGCGAATTGTTCGTGTTTATCTCCTTGTGATAGCGCGGATTTGAGATTGAAACAATATCAAACCATACTACGGTATATCAAATTATCTAGACATATTAATATGTGTATTTACAAAGTGATACACACATAGTATATGGGCACATTCAATTGCATGAACCATTACTGGTCTCTTTGATTGTTACGAGTGGGCACTTGACAAGCGTTGACTGTGTATGTAACAGTTTCGATTGCAGCCTCACTCACTGAGATCCAGTGTAGTAATTATTCGTATCATGTTGTCCTTGGTGTTTACGAGTGGGTACTTGATAAGCTTGTTAACATTCAAGTGTGCAGCTGTCTCTGATTGTTAAATGTTGATACACAAGTACTTCATGTATGTCGACATACGCAAACTTCAATTGTATTCTTCAGAAATGTTTTCCGTTGTACTTATCGTTCGTACCATTCTTTCATTGAAAGTAACAGATATGCACTTAACCCGACAGGTAGCGTTAAGTGTATGACTATCGCTGTTTCCTATTTTCTATAGTGCAGGGACAATTCGAATACTACTCCTAAACTATTTCTTCACGTTGTTAAGTATTGATTGTGAAAAGATGCTGCGACGTCTTGTTTAGGTGTTTTATCCTTAGGGTGTGCTATACTATTACGAGGGGTCTCGTGATGCTTTATGGCTGTTGCTATGCCATGACCGCGATACATCCTCTGGATGGTTTTGGCTACACCTTTTATATACGGGATGACCACCTGACCTATGGTTTTTATTCTTGTCCTTGATTGACCTTTCAAGGAGAAAAAAAAACATTGAAGCCCAACAAGACGCTTCGTCATATCCTAGTACATCATAAAGATAAAATCCCGTTATTGATCTCAGCTGTTGAAAGGAAGTTAAATTTTTATAAACCTAACAACTTCAGGATGACTCAAAACTACAGGATGTACATGATCAATACTAATTACAGCATCTAATAATACTTTCTTTCCACTCCAAATAAAATATTAATAATCCAATTAAGTCAGTGAAAAAGTATTTTTATATTTCGTGGGAAAGGAATTTGTACCATATATAACACACGTTGATAAATGACCTTACCTGTTGATAGGATGTATTGTTTTTTGCTTTGTCTTTCCATTTTATTGACGATACATTAATGTTATGTAAACAAGATCGGTATGGATCCCCTCCATGTTGATTGTTGATTTAATTAATATTTGAAAAGTCATTTTGTACTATTGCTGCATATAATAAAAAAAAGTTACAATCTGAAATAATTGAATTAGCGATTTCATGAGCAGCACTAATATGAAAAGAGCTTGTGTTTGTTCGAAAACGTTTGTTTCCATTTCCTAAAGCCAAGAAAGATTTCTAGCATATTTTAGTCTGATGATTCAGTGTCACCACTGGTTAGATTAAAATTAGGTTTCGACTTTGTTACTCCAGCACGCAGTGTTTTGTCCGACGCTTGCAAATTTGCTCACGCACAGATACTTTCTCGCCATATTTAAATTCACATATTTTTCCTTTTTTCACATTGTCTTACCATTTTAAAGTTTTGCTGTTAGTAAACAATAGCCTTCCTTCCAGTGCAATCTTACTTGCCATTTCGTTTTTCTCTTTGAAGTCGATCAAGTTTAGCAAAATCTCTCGGACACAATATTTGTAGCAGAAACAGAGGAATGTTTTGTTTTAAAGATAAAAAGTCTGGAGAAGTGTCACAATGGAATTTGCGTCCAGGGATGACGATGTATAATGATCAGGAAGTTTGTGCAAAGAATTTGAAGGATTTCAACAAGTAATGACTCGTCAGTCACCGCGAAAAGTGTCATACACACTTACCTTCACAGTAAAATTAGAATACACAGGATCAGAGCTAAACAAAACGTTATTAAAAATGGGGGTAATGTCAATTTTCATAACCTGAAGAATTCAATTGTACATGAAAGAAATATTATTCAAAATTGTGGTTGGCAATACTCGCAACACAAGTGCAATAAATGATAGCGAAGCTCACCGACGGCAGCCATCGCAAAATACTAACACTTAAATTTCAGAAACTTATGATTTAAAAACTCAAACTCCAATTATCATATTCTATGTATACACAAACAGTACAGAAGATATTTATGTGGAGTTGAAAACAAATTCCAAAAGTAATCCTAACAGATTTAGTTTTGATGTCAAATGGTTAAATCCAAAATATGAGAAAATTAAGAGAGAAAAAAATCGAACACTCAATTTTCATTTAATCAAACCAAGGAGGAAGATTGTGTGATGTATTATCTTTAAACTGTTTGGGTAAGGTTACTCGTAACCCGTGAGCTAAAAACAAGTTAAATAATATTGTGTATGCACAACATGATAACAATTGTCGCATGCATTCATTTTATTTTATCCAAGGCCAGGATAATAAATTAGGTTGTTTAATTAAGTGATAATTGGAAACATCTACCACATGCACAAAACCTGTACCATGTCTTCAACTGATCCTAACAACATTTTTGTCTATAACATGGATAATAATGTTGGTTCTTATGTTTAGTCCATTGGGAAATTTCTTCGAGGCTAGACTTGGCAGACTCTGTAAAGATATTAAAAAATATATTTGACATTCTAAAGTGCTCTTTCTAATGATACAACAAAGCAACGGATGATATGCTGTGTAAGGTATATAATCAATATGCTCACTGTTCAACACTAGATCCTTTAGCTGAAAAACTCCATACAACATTGAACATAAATATACTCGTTAGTATTTGTAGCTCTACATTATTTATACCTGTCTGATTCTATCTTGCATTCAGTCTGTGTTTCGCAAATGCATTCGTGATCATCATATACATCTACATCTGTGAACCACTGCCTGCATGTTCCGCATTGAAAAATCGCGTCGATTCCATGAATCATCACATTTATTTGCTGTTTCAGAAAAATAGAAAAGTTCATATTAAAATAAATGACATATACATATATGTTGAGGAGATGTCAAGTGTCATTGGAGTCTATAAATGTGGATATGTTTCCTGATTAACTCATATCCATTTCGGAATGTCGAAATCAACTAAGCAATCAAACGTGTACGCTCCAATACAGTGATTTGTGCCTCATATTGGACCAAACACTTTACCTAGCTTTATGCCAAACATAGGAACTCGCTTAACTCGAATACTCGGATAACTCGAAGTTTCCCAGTGATCCCGACGACTTCGAGATAACGAGGTTCGACTGTATAAAATATGAAGTAGTGATCATGATACAGAACAAACTTATTAAAGTAACACAATAACCCTGATGATGTCATCACAACACATTTTAGTGTGTACTTATAAATGTAGCTGCGATAACGTAGCTCTGGACGATGGACGAAGGATTTCTGATATATGGTCGTCGTCAGACTGGAGTGGGGAGGTAGACAGGGTTTTATCACATATAAAAATACCCAGCATACGATGAAAAAAGCCACATACAGTGTATTTTGATATATATTATTATATATTCTTATTGATAGAACGTCAAACTCCTGTGGTATATTACAATTTCCAATGAATAATTACAATCAGGTCAGTATGTTATCCAGGTTTTCGCAGACATAATGAGGTAGTAGTCCTGTTTGTTTGTATATTTAAAACGTCTCCCGGTAGAAACACGATATCGCAGTAAGGCCAAGCAGTGACAGATGGCAGGGGCACACGTAATTTACAAGTCAAGTATGAGATTGTCATCTTGTTTCAAAATTAAGTTCTAGTATCAATTTATTAAACGTCAAACTTATAAGCGTATGTCGCCTACATATATACAACACGTGTACTCGACTGCCCAAGGATAGACCGCGTGCCTGATCTGGAAAAGTACATTGGTCGCCGCCGCCATCTTTTATTCTTCTCATACCACCTATAATTTTGGAACTGGCTGGACGGTGACGGAACTGGATTCCGGAACACTCGATTGTTATTCTACAAGTTCGTACAATTCTCTTTCCCACTCGAGCGCGCCCTAGGCTCTATCCGTATAAAGTGTAAAATTGCCAGAACTTCACACAAATTCAACCTCTTGCATTTGTGCCAATACTTATGCCGCAACAAGCATTACATCAGCAAATGTTGTTTTCGGAAGTCTGCCGACATCAACGTTAGTCAATTTTGATGTTACAGTTCTCACTTCATTTTCTATATTATTCACACCAATGTTCATTGAAAGGAGAGCTGCTTATACTTCTCTTACTACCACCGTAGGAAATGTGTACTGCCTTACCCGTGTCAGTACTTTCATTTGTTTGTAAGAATTTATTCTTTCAACTCTTCATTTTTGCAAGAGAAATATTATCTTGCTACTAGCAGCAGCCTGCGAGTCTGCTTTTTCTATCGAACAAACAGAATTTTCAACTTTTCCTCAACATGTTTTTAATTCTGTACTGACACAGTAGAACATTTTGACGCTTGTATCTTTGTTTAATTTTGTTGTTTCTCTCTTGTGCATTTTGTACTTTTCGTGTAGATTTTTTTCTTTAAAATGTGTTATCTTTGTATCGCGATGTCGAATTCTCTTATTCAAATTACGTGCTGATAACATAGATATACTGTTTTCATGTTTTATGACTTTCTTTTCTAGAATATGACTTTCCTTGCGTTCCTGATTGAATTTGAAACAAAGTAATGTTTTCCTCTTTCAAATGTCGAGCAATGTTCTGTTTTGCAGACGACAGGTATGGTGGGTGGGGTTGATGGGGTGGGGGGGGTTGATGTGTAGGGTGAGGTTGATGTGGGGGGTGGGGTTGATGTGGTGGGTGGGGTTGATGTGTAGGGTGAGGTTGATGTGGGGGGTGGGGTTGATGTGGTGGGTGAGGTTGATTATTTTGTTGGTGGAGATTTGGGGGGTTAACCTTCTTGGCATGGAAACTTTTAAGGGTGAACTCATTATTAAGAAATTCATCTTGTTTTTGTCTGTAACAATCCAAACCTATGGGCTTTTTTTATAAAGACGATCCCAACATATACGGATAGATCCGTGGTGATTGGCATCCGCAACAAATATACGACGTATCATCCACTTTTCACATTGGCTATAATGACTGTTTTTCTCTCTGGCGATATTTGCGGAGTTCTAAATTAATTCTGTTAGTGACTTTAATTTTGAATGGAGACGGATTTGCCGCTCTTGCTTGTGTTTTGCCTGATTGTTCACTCTCTATCCCGATTTTATTGCATGGATAAGGAAGAATGATATCTTCCTTTAACAGATCATATGTTTTTCCTTTCACCTTTTTGCTGCAGGTTTTGAAACATTCAGATGAATGCTTTCTTTGAATGATAGCATGAAATCTCCATCAATAATTTCTATTACACAAATCCAGAATGAAATAATTCCATAGACGGTGTCATTTAACTTGGCAAAGGGACATTCACCTGAAAAGGAATCGACAGATAACAAGTGTAATGATTTGGCTGGACAGGGTAGGTTGTGGCTGGGCAGGGGAGGGTGACAATTAACAGACAAACATTGATAATAAGAGGAGAAATATCAGGAAAGACCCGCTCTTCTGAATTTCAAATTAAAATACAAACCAAATGATACATCACAAAGTCTTAAAAAAAAAGAAAATGTTGTTTTCCTTTGGATCCAGACCAGCTGTTCAATCAAGACTTATTCAGTGAAACT
The DNA here is from genome assembly GCF_002113885.1 of Mizuhopecten yessoensis. Lineage (NCBI taxonomy): Eukaryota > Metazoa > Mollusca > Bivalvia > Pectinida > Pectinidae > Mizuhopecten > Mizuhopecten yessoensis. Next base: position 197,427 of record NW_018404961.1, read on the forward strand.
GAAATAAAGACCACACAGCAATACGCACTAAAAACATGTAAAAAAATGTACACGAAAGTGATTAATGAACAACAAAATGACATTATTAAATGCAAAACGTTATTTGAAAAACCCAAAGTGGGGTCCCTTTAATTCTATCTTTGTAAAAAGTGTTTTACAAATATATATACACGTTTAGAAGCAATAGTAAATAGTTTTCCGTTGAATATGTCGGTGCGAGTTACTAACCGGTGATATCGTCGTGAAGCAATAGCTCCCTTATGGCGCCTCTGTCAACTCCCGGGATTGCCGCCCAAGCTTCAAGTTTCAAGGTTCAAGAAGCTTTAGTTTAACGTCGCATATACATGTAACATAATAACATTAGCACTGTAGTGCTATTCTTGCGACAAAACATATATAAAATTTAACAAGGATCACAGTACTCATGAATAACTATAAAAACAGGCCAACAATTCAAATTAGATATGCTAAAATTATACAGTAGAGCATATGATATCACACTTGAATGTCACACAAGTGTTACGAAAGACAAGTTTAGACACTATACTAGTGTAATGTACATATATGCTAATGTAGCAAAGTGTAAAAATTTACAGGATATACATTAATATAGTGTGAATTAAAAAGAGACAATGAAGTCATAAATAGAAACATGAGCTATAATTATGATATTGTAAAAAAGTAATGATCTTTCGAATAAAGGAGCTCAAATCTAAAATAAATATCAATTATATAATAAGTATATTACTGAAGTACATTAAATTAAATAACACAAGCAGCAGTGAAATTAAATAGTTGCTCCATATGATCTTGTTTTGCTGCAAACTTAGTCATGTTCCTGACTTAAAACCTAACTTATTAAAGTCAGGATACTTAGATCATACCCATCTTATTTATCATGTTCCAGAGAGTAATATTTCCATATAAATCAATTATTGAATGTGTACATGTAGTGATCATTATTAATCAGAACTGGTCAGGATGAAAGCTGATACAAAAGTAAACAAATGAATATAGCCATTATTGCATTATCACAAATAGTCATTTCTGTGACTTGACATATGTGAGTACAGTATCAACTTCTGATACCAGTTACGTTTGGTTCTGCTTTTCGTATGAAACCTATTCAGGTTATGTGACCTTATTAAATGTACCAGCATCAAACAATATACTTTATTATGTAGCAGATTTTTTTATAATTTTTATCCACTTTAAAAGCCACCTCTCTGTTAGTCCATGTCCCATGTCACAATATAAACAGATTTTTCATGTATATATGCAGTATATAAAAATAAAACTATTACACTAGCAAAATGCCATATGGAGTGAAATACAATCATGAATGAAATTGTAATAAATGCAATCTACTGTATAATAGTTTTAGTTTTTACATAAAAATTGAAAGCAAAACTTCTGAAGCTTACTTAGCATGTTGGAGACATATACTTCATCAAATTTAATCCACTGAACACAGATGTTGTTTTGCTCAGCACCGGTCCATTTCACCTTGTACCTGTGCATAATATATGGGGGCCATTCCAGAGGCTGAACGTTGTTTGCCGTGAGAAAATAACGACAGACTCTGGCAACATGCGGTCGAGCATTGTCTTGCTGGAAAATTAGGTTATGACGTCTGAGAAGTGGAAGGACATGTGGTTGGAGGAACTGATCTCTGTATCGAACGGCATTGGGTTTTGATCCAGGTCCACTAAGGGGGATTTTACTCCATGGGAGATGCCTCCCCAAGCCATTACAGAAGCCCCACCGAATAAATCGCGTTCAGCCACGCATGCGTCGGCGAAATGCTCACCGCGTCTGCGATATACACTTGTTTTCCGTCTGAGCGATACAGACAGAATCTAGACTCGTCGGTGAACATCACACGCCTCCATCGATGCATCCCAAACCTATTCGGGCCATGTCTGCGCATGTAGTCAAGACGCACTTGTTGCCTCCTTGGTGTCAGAGGTGGTCCGACATAAGGTCGGCGCGCAATGATTCTCTCGGCACGCAAGCGGTTCCTGGCAGTTTGAGGACTAGTGGGTCTGCCATGAGCACCTAAGGTATGCGACGCAGTCTTGAATATGTTGCGCAAATGCGACAATCGAATCACCCTGTCCTGTCGTGCGGTCGTTACAGGCGGACGACCGCTCTTGGGACGATCGGAAACTAACCCAGTTGCACGGAAACGTGTACAGACTCGGTAAATTGTACACGAGCCAACACCAAACTGCCGTGCGACAGCAGTATGGCTATGACCATCCATCAACATCGCAATTGCTCTACCCCTCTGAATTTGTGTTAAGTGTGGCATCTCAGTCAATGGCGAAATCAAAATGACAACGTGGAAAATTAATGTGGCTGAACTTAGATCCGTTGAGACTATTTGTTTGAAAATCTCCGGCTTGGCTTGATCACGCCGCATGATTTGGACTAAAGAAGTTCACAAAGTCACACAATGACATCGTCACGCTTGGCTGGTTTTAGGGTAGATTGTTGACAAGGGATATCGTTCTTGATGTAATACCTGACCAAATATTCTTTTTTTCAGTATATATTGGTTCTTTTTATACTGCAAGGACATTCATTTTCCAGTACTACGTCTTCTTGGCAGTCACCTGCCATTGATGGGTCAGTGTCTCTTCCATCACAGCTGGCTCCTAAATATGCTGCAGATGGTAAGAGGTGCTCTGTACCTTTACAGGAGTACCAAATGACTCAATAACATATATATAGTCTGCATTCTGCTCTATATCTTCACCCCATTGGACAGCAGGTAGCAATGTACTAAATTTGTAAATCTGTAAATCCATCATTCAATAACAACTAAAATTGCATAAATAATATTTTTGTCAATTGGATTAAGTTAATGAAGCTATTCAAGTAATTGCTTAGTTCAAATTATTTCACTTCATATTATTTTATTTACAACTTATGTTTCAGCTACAGAGTTGTTATACACTTGCATGTATTTGCTATATATATATCAAATTTGTAATCGTCTCTTCCATGTCATTTGGAGTGGTGTTGACCTCTTTTAATATAGTGGGGCACTGTCTGGTATAATAGCAAGGCGTGTCCTACCTGTAGTATTGATTTAGCCATTAGATTTTAAGAAATCAAGAAAAAATGAATAATCATTGTATAAACAGTTTAAACATAGTTTGACAACAACGTTAGTGTCTTTACTTCTGTGATACAACATAGTGTGTTAAATTCTGACAACGACATGACAACAGATATCAGCTTGTGAAAAGTGAGAGAGAAAAACATTCTAAGACAGTTCTGTTGAAATGATATTCATTAATNGCTTATGTTATTCAGCTACAGAGTTGTTATACACTTGCATGTATTTGTTATATATATATCAAATTTGTAATCGTCTCTTCCATGTCATTTGGAGTGGTGTTGACCTCTTTTAATATAGTGGGGCACTGTCTGATATAATAGCAAGGCGTGTCCTACCTGTAGTGTTGATTTAGCCATTAGATTTTAAGATATCAAGAAAAATTGAATAATCATTGTATAAACAGTTTAAACATAGTTTGACAACAACGTTAGTGTCTTTACTTATGTGATACAACATAGTGTGTTAAATTCTGACAACGACATGACAACAGATATCAGCTTGTGAAAAGTGAGAGAGAAAAACATTCTAAGACAGTTCTGTTGAAATGATATTCATTAATAAGTTTTGCAGTTAATTTAAATAGCATTGTATACATACAATCCTTCAGTGATATGGTTAATTTATAGGTGTGACTTTTTACTTTTTCGTATGGTTATATGCAGACTTAATTAATTTGTAATGACCATGAAATCTGAATAAATTATAGTTATTTGAACTAGATTGGCCATGAACTTGTTTAATGTTGATCAATACATGTAAGTCATGCATGTATATAAACGTATATGTACATGTATTTGGAAAAATGGAACGAAGTTCCCTCATCTTCTCCGAGTAAAAGGCAGGATCCAAGGCTCTGTCAGCTGTATGCCTTGGATCAAACTGCAAAACAGTCCTTGAAACTTCAGCTGAATCTAGTTTTGGCTTAGTCAGTCTAAGATCTCTTAATGAATGTGACACCATGACCATCTTTCTTGGCACATTTCATGTTGACAACTTTGATGTAGAGGCAAGGCTACTTTGCTGATGTGCCACCTCTCTGTTGTAGTGAGTGAGAGCAAAGAGGAGTCCCCCAATATGGGTACATCGTTGTGCAAGTCTGTAAAACATGAAGAAACATATAGCCTATTTTGAAGGAGCAATAATTTGAATAAATATAATTGCTATTAAATCATTATCATCATTAGAAATATGTGTTTGCTTACCCAATAGGGCACTGACAATCATGGACTAGTTTGTCTTGGTAGAAACAGCTGTACACTCTGTATTTATGCTTTTTCATGGAGGCCAATACTAAAGCTGTACAGTATGTGATATCTGTATAAACCTGTGATTGTAAAACACACACACAAAAAACAATAAAGTCATGTTTAATTAAAGAAACAAATCAAATATCAATACAGGATAAATAGAAGGACATGGTGTATGTTCATTGAGTTATAAAATATTTAAGACTAACTTAGGCCAAACTTAGCTATAGTTCACATCACATGCTCAGCATATTCACAATGCATATGTATCGTAAAAGGCATCTAATGTGGGGTCCCCTGGACAATCGAGGCTTTCCTATCTTTCACGAATGGGACATGTTAGAGATCAGAAATGATCTGCTAGCCCGATTGCAACACTTTGGATCTTTTTCGTTTCCTATCTTTCCTGTCCTCATTCTTTTCTGTTCTATCTACTTTCTATTTCCGGTGGTGTTTCCATAGGCACTCGTCCTCTTGTGACTCTGGCTATAGCGAGAACGTTAAACCCCAAACAAAGAAACAAACACTTCCGACCTGCAGGGGTGATAAATACGTATCATTAGATAGTGTATACAAACTGTATTACTATGTGGCGAAATTGTTAACTCGCTCTCTATGGATGACGTATCGCCAATTGATAAAGTGTGCATTTACAATGCACAGTGGCTTATACGACAAGTGTTATGGATTATGTCCTGCGGTGTTTGTTCTGACTAAACAGTTACCTACTTGTTTGCCTTCAAATAGGTCTCAAATACGATTTTTAAATGAAATCAAAAATCAATTAATTGTGCATTGGAAGGAAATACTTCTTTCAAAGTGATAAATTAATTAAAATGTTTATTCTTACAGTACTATTTGAGTTCAATTCAGGTCTATTATTTCAATTTGAATGTTTGAACTAATTATCTATTTACATGTAATTTGCATTAGAAGCAAACACGTCTTTTAAAAACTTTTGACAAACAAATGTTCCGCTTGCTTTTGATGAAATATAATTGCAAACTGAATGATTTAAGCAATTGATTGTTGAACCCTTTTATTGACGTTCTTAACATATTGATCTTAGCTATTATGCAAATTTCTTCTGTAGACACGGTACACGTTAGCTATCAGTGTATTGGAAACATCATTGGACAAACTCAGACGGGAAAGAAACAGTACCGTCAAACATGTTGGCACATCTCAAACCTAAATGTGANGCTGACTACCAAAAAACACATCATTAACATGAAATCTGTCTTTTTGTTAATATCTTGAACGTTTTTACAGCAAAATAACTTATTTTACCAGACTCTCGTACTATCGAATTTTAACAATTTGGCAATATGGAAAAACTCCAATTAGAACAATCATAATTAAGCACAATATTTAAGCGAGGAAGTACTAAAATTATAATACCGCCAAAATATGCAAATTTATAGTGTGTTTATACTATATTTTGCTAGATGGTGTTTAATATTCTAGATGATCCCTGCATGTACGGCGTTATA
>NW_018404961.1:206134-207593 GCF_002113885.1 Mizuhopecten yessoensis
TCTCCAGCACACACACACATGTATGCTTACACAACACACATATATGCACGTCATTAAATGACCTTAGTTGTTGATAGGACGTTAATCAAAATAAAACCAAACCAAACTTGTGAATAGCTAGCTTCACAGACTGAATGTTTGAAGATGTTTTAATATCGACTACGTTACGGTAAGTAAGTGTTGAAGTTTTTTGTACATTTTGTATTTTGACACTTTTAGTAGTCTATGTTTGCAAACAAATCGAGAGTGCGTGTGTTAACATCTGACACATGCATTTTCATGATTGTTAATATTCCTGATCATTGATCTGTGCTAATGGATTTCCTATTCATATATGCAAGACTGAATAAAGAAACTTGCACAATTATTATCTGAAGTAGTTGATATATACAAACGTTTTCAAACTGCATATTAAAACACCGCACTTGTAAAGCTGTGTTGTTTTTTAATCGATTGCATTACAGGGTTCATTAAAAATGTCTTAAATATATAATGTTATGCTGATGTAATGTGACTCATATCAGTATAGCCTATGCGTTTTAAAGATATTTGTATCGAACCTCTGTGATTGCATATATAAGATGATAAATATGGTGTGGCGGCAAAGTCTATACAACGTTGTCAAAATGTTACACACTGACCTTTTGCAAACGTTACATGAAAACGTTCCGCAAACTTGTATTTGCAACGTTAATGTTACCTAAATATAACGATAAATATTCATCGTTTAACAGTTGGATATGTCATCAAAATGGAAAATAGCAGAGTATTCACAATTCAGTTGTGAATTTTACATTGATCGATATATCCATATAGGCATTCTCTCCATGACACAACAATTCACCTACGTACGTGCAAAACAATCCCACCTTGGGTTTTCTGACCATCTCAATCTAACCGACATAAAATGGTTATTCCGCCCTAAACAATTGGAAGAATATTTTAAGTACTCACACTCGGGACTCCTACTGCAGTAAAAGGTCGTACCGTGCTTTAATGATCGCGTTGAAGTGAAACATTATTCATTTCAATGCATTATACACCGTACAGGCAAATAGAGGTTACACAACGTGTGATTGTTGAATATGGTATTTATTTCACTCGAGTTAGTTAATTTTAAAAGTTACAAAAGACACGAGCTTTAGCAAGTGTCTTTCTGTAACTTTTGAAAATTAACTAACGAGAGTGAAATAAATACCATACTCCACAACCACGAGTCGTGTGATCTGTTTCTACCACAATCTCATGATCAGTCGGAAATAACATACACACATGTGTTTGTGACAAGGATGGCGTAGTGATATGACCCATATGTAAAAAGTCACTCATTAATATTCAAAAATGGCTTCTTCTTTTTTTACAAATCTAATAATTGTCAAAACTAATGTTTCGGCAACGACTTCATGAAAAAATGTAATAGATGAACGACTTTAAATATTGGGAGTAGCAGTATTGCATT
>NW_018404961.1:209314-209676 GCF_002113885.1 Mizuhopecten yessoensis
TTTTCACTTCTTGAACTATCCCTTTCTTTGTAGTTACATGTTTGTTTTCCCCACCTACGGTTTGTACATGTTGCAGTTGATTCGGTATTTCAAATCTTGCTCCTATCATCATTTCTGTGTAAAGAAAATGGAAGTATGCTTCTGCTTGATGTGATAGTAAGGTCGATGTTATCGGTTATTTTCATTAGTATACATTGTCGTTAAGTTGTCGCAAACTTTCTCTTTGAGGGCGTGACATTACATGGATTTTACCTAGATTACATGATGGGTTTCGTCGATAAAAGAAATGCGATTTCCCTCCTGAATGTTTTTAGTTTTTCTGTTCTGTTGAATTTATAGGGTACATTTACCTTCAATTGGCT
>NW_018404962.1:0-146 GCF_002113885.1 Mizuhopecten yessoensis
ATCATCATTACATCATGTATCATCTCACTACATCACGTATTAACATACTACATCATGTATCATCTCACTTAATCATGTATCATTACTCTACATCATTTATTATCATTACATAATGTATACCTCACTACATCATTAATCATCACACT
>NW_018404962.1:1782-1979 GCF_002113885.1 Mizuhopecten yessoensis
TAATTACTCTACATCATTTATCATCATTACATCATGTATACCTCACTACATCATGTATCATCTTACTACATTATATATCATCTCACTACATCATGTATCATCATAACATAATGTTACAACCACTACATAATGTACAATCTCACTACATCATGTATCATCATTACATCATGTATCATCTCACTACATCACGTATTAAC
>NW_018404963.1:0-146 GCF_002113885.1 Mizuhopecten yessoensis
CCCCTGCCACCTGGCTAAATATCCCTATTAACCTATTCTTGTGATGAAATATCAATATTCTAATTGATTTCATATATTATTGTTTCAAAAATATATGTACAATTTCATATTAATTTTTTTGATTTAATTAACAGCTAGGCTGAAAC